>NC_084467.1:93844621-94147651 GCF_027409185.1 Cynocephalus volans
ATGTTTAATTTTATAAGAAACTATAGAACTATCTTCCAAAGTGACATTTCCATTTTGCATTTCCACCAGCAGGAATGAGAGTTCTTGTTGCTCCAGATCCTTGCCAACATTTGCTGTTGTCAGTGTTTTTGCAGTTTAGCCATTCAAATATATATATATATAACTGCAGTACTCTTTAATTTGCAATTCATTAATAACATGTGATGTTCAGCATCTCTTCATTTGCTTATTTGTCATCTCTATGTCTTCTTTGGTGAGGTGTCTGTTCAGACTTTTGTCCCATGTTTCAATTGAATTGTTCATTTACTTATTATTGAGTTTTAAGTGGTATTTTTTATATATTTGGGATAATTGTTCATTATCAGAGATGTCTTTTGTGAAGCTTTTCTTCCAATTTGTGGCTTGCTTTTTTTATTCTCTTAACAGTGTCTTTTTCAGAGCAAAGGTTTTAATTTTAATAAAGTACAACTTATGGTCTATTTTCATGCATCCTTCTTTCGGTGTTTTATCTAAAAAGACATTATTAAACCCAAAGTCACCTAGATTTTATAAGTTAGTATTTAGGGGTTTTATAGTTTGCATTTTACATTTAAGTTTATGATCTCTCTTGAGTTATTTTTTGTGAAAGGTATAAGGTCTCTGTCTAGGAAGTACATAAAAGGTCAACAATTAGAACCTGAGCTGCACAAAAAGGCTTCCCCAGGAATCAGCAGCAAAGCAGCAATTTAGCTCAACCACAGGCCTCAACTTCTCCACAGGAAGTTCCCCCATTTTAGAAGTAAGCAAAGGGAAACAAATTAGTTCCAATGTAGACTTGGAGTGGTGGGAACAGTGAATAATCCAACACAGAACTGAAAGAAAAAACAAAATACCCACAGATCAGAGACAATGTTTGATATTAACCAGCAAAGGTCTAACACCACTAAAGAACACCTGTAAAACCTAGAATGACCAGAAGCCCCCTGAGCTCCCAAACCAGGTAGCGAGGATTGCTATGGGCTTCAGCCACACCCTACTTGATGGTCCACAACCAGGCCAGCAACGACAACCAGGCCACCAGTGCAAGTGCCCTGGGCTCCTTTTCTTCCCTCTCATACTTACTTCATCCTGGCTAAAATCATACACTTCCCCTAGGCTGTTCAGCCTTTAAATATTAGTGGGTAACTATCATTTTTTCGTTTTCATTTAGCACCTGTTGTGCTTTGTTTAAAACATTAGCATCTATTATGGTTTGTTTCAACCTTTGTCCATAAATTAATTCAGCTGTCCTAGGTCAGAAATCTATATAAAGTAGTGTGTCACCTTCTTTCTAGCCTAATGCTTTTTCTTACTGAGGTTGGAATAGAACTCTCAGTACAAAATCACACACCTCATTTCTAAAGCTTACCACTGGGTGCAAAAGACCTCATAATGTAACAGCATTGCAGAAAGATGCATAGTAAGTGACATTTCTGCAAATCGTCAACTGACTTAACAAGCAAATTGGTTCTTGGTGGATAAAGGGGAGTCAGAAGAAAGGATTTGTGCTAGCCAGTAAAATTACCCTTATGGATAATAAAAGAAAGCTTTATATATTCATTTTTCCTTTCTTTTTATTATTTTTTGTTGAGTTTTAATGCTGTAATTGTTCATCAAGCACATATTAAAATCTCTAATACTAATGAATAATTTATATTTTTAGTAAACTTTATTTAAGTTCATTAAATGAAAAGCACCTCAGCACTACTCCCCCACATCCACAACCATCCCAGTGTGGACCATGGGGGACGGAGGGCCTCAGCCATGCCCGCACAACATCTGCACTAAGTCCAGAGATGACCACTGAGCCACCACCAGAAACACCCTGGGTTTCTGAGCTGAGATGGTGGGAGTCCAATGGCTTCAGCTACACCCCCTGGCTTCAGCTACATCCCCTTGACATCTGCATCCAGCCCAGCAGCAAATGAGCCAAAGCTGGAAGTCCCCTGTTCTCCGTTTCCAGAATTAGGGTAGTGCCATGGGCCTCAGTCACGTTCCTCTTTCTTCCCCCTCCTCCCACCCTATTTCACTTTGCCTTCCCCTCTTCCCCTCCCCCACAAACGTCCTACAACATTTTAGAATGTAAAAAAAAGTTCTATTAATAAATAAAAAAAGAAACCAATTGCCATTTTTATATTAACTCTGCATCCCTCAACCTTGTTATGAATAATGGAAGAAGAGGCAAGAGAAACAGACTAAATCTCTGTTTTATTATAGTGAAATTGATGGCTTTAGGTAATTAATATTTTCAAAACTTGATTAATAACCATATGATGTAGAATTTCTTTTTTCATAATCAGAGGGTTTGTGTATTTTCTTTGAAAATAGCCCACAGAAAAATACTCATATAACGTTTTAGGGACTCAAGAACTTTGTTGCTGAATTTAGGATGAAATATTCCTCCATTAGGCAAAAGAGAGCCTGGGACATTTGCTAGGTTAATATTTAAGGAATGTGAGGAGATGATTGGTTATATTCTCTTTCATTTGTTACGTTTCTCTGTTCTTTCTGTTCTTGACCCGCACAAATCTCTTACATTGCACCCCCACCCCTCAAAAATAAATAACTTCCAATAAAAGGTATGTTCGTCCATTTTATCTTCTACATCTCACCTTCTCCCTTTTCACAGTATTAGTTGCTATTTATTCTACTATTTAAAGGTAGCAAATAGTACTCTTTTGTCTCATCTCTCTTGTTGGAATACAGTGTTTTATTTTTATCATTTCCCCCTCCCCCAGCCCCATACTTATTTCAACTTTACTGAAATTACATTCTTCCCTGCGATGTTCGGCCTTTATATAGTTCCAGTGGCAGCACTTTATAAGTGTTTGCAAAACAAAACTCCTGGTTCTAAAGTTGTATCAGTAGGAGGATACAGAAGTGATTTGTTTATAGTTCACTGAAGTAGCAGATTTATTATTGAACAGATTTGTGGTCTGGTTTGGGGGCTTTGATCATACACAATTCGCTTTAAATTTGGTTTGAGAGTTTTCCCATAAATTCTGTGAATTGGCATATATCACTTTAATATGATACATCTATGTAATAGCATTCAAGATTATCTTCTCTTACTGGCAATATAATTCCAAACACCAAACCTCCAACTCTGCCAGCACACATGGTAGCAAATATGTAAGCTCAAATAGAATAACCAGTTTTTGAAACTGGTTACTTATGAAGTTTTATTGGTTTACATCCTGTTGACGTACCATAGATCATGTGCTGGTATCCTGAGTGCAGGGCTTATCTAGAATTTGGGTTTCTACTCTTACATTAGGGAAATAATATTAATTATGTTGGCATATCAGCAAATCTATGTATGATTTCAAATACATATAGTATATGCAATTTGATAGAAGTAGAATATAGTAAACTAGTGGATTTAGGATAATATGTCTACAACAGAAAATTACATGAAAATACAGGTGTGATATGTGAATATGCAGATAAAAACAGGTGAGTTTATATGAGGGTACTTCGAAACTTTTGTGGAAAATACTGAACCACTGTTCAAGGAGAAAAACAGAGTTAGACTCCTGCAAGTCTCTGGTCACAACATTTTCATTATTTGGTTAAAAATAAACTTTTTAATGTGTATTTCTGTTGAAATACCCTTTATTTAGTTTATAATGTTGCTGGTTATTTAACACTGGACTCACAGCAAGCAGCACTGTAATTCATATCTGAAGAAAGCTTGTCTAATACATGTATTTTTGGGCAAGATACCTCACAGCCGTTCTGCTCTTGGGAACACTTGGCAGTACTTTAGCACTATGATTGGGGGTCATTTCCAGCAAAACAACAAGAAGCAAAAAAAAAAAAAAAAATTGAAAAATAAAGTACTAAATAGACTAAGGAAAGAACGTCTATTTCTATTTACAGTATGAGAGCTGACACAGAAAGCAGAAAGTTGCCTCAGCTGAGAATGTGAAAATCAGATGATTCAAACTTTTTTGCCTCTCTGTGCATGTCTAGAAGTGACTATGAAAGCACCACGAGTACTGATTTTGTATTAAAAATAAATTTTAGCAAGCTGTCGAATTTGCAAACATGGAATTTGCAAATAATGAGGATCAATTGCATGTGGAACATAAAGAGCCAACATGCTAGCATATATATACTTTTCATTTCTCCCCCTGGCATTGTCTGTGCTTTGTAAATCAACCAACTTTTCATAAATCCATATTGCCTTCCCTGCCTTTGTTAATACCATGTCTGATAAGAAGCCACAGATGTAGACTGACAGGAAGCTTAATGTTATATATAACATAAAAAATTGGAAATAACCTACATGTCCAATAAGAGAGGATGGAGGCAATAGTTTATGTAATATTCTTAAAATTGATATCCTCTGTAGTCATTAAATATGATGAGTGTATCAAATTTTATTGATGTGGAAATATGCTTATGTATTTCACATGATAAATTCAATTCAGCATATAACATAATGTGTCACACTTTAATAGCATGCTAATTTACATAAAATATATTTTTCTATGAATAGGCTTGGAATATTTTCACCAGAATTTCTGTTATTGTCATTGCTGGATAGTGAACTTTGAGATGTTTTCCTTTTAATTACTAAATTTTTGTTGGGTCATTTTGATTTTCTATTTTTCTATAATGATTACATTTTATTTATACATTTAGAAAAATACCTATGAAATAGAAAAAGTTTAAGGGATTAAGATTAATTCAATAATCGTAGTCAGCATTGTGCATATGTAAAATTGTTTGCTTTCCTCCCCTCCCTATTTCTGTTTTCTTTTCTTGTCATTTTCATTCACATTCCTGATCCTTCTAATCACATCAAAGTAGTCAGTCCAAAAAAACAAAGAAGCAAAACTGAATTCACACAAAAGTGTATAAAAACTTGATTTTTATACATGATAAAAACTAAAATTTGAAGCTTTTTGTTACAAACCAAGTACAAAACTAAGAACATTATAAAAATGATTTTATTTGAGCTTTGAAACAACCCTGTAAAATTGGTATTACATCCATTTTTTTATGTATCTGAAACTCTAAACCATAGAGTGTTTACTCATCGAGAGTCTAAGAATACAAAGTTAGCAAGGAGTGGAAGTGAGATTTATATTCAAGGAGTCTTATTTCAGAGCCCATTGAAAAACCTCTGTGCTATTCTGCTGCCTCCCATAAAACTCTATGTTCTTTATTTTATCATCATTGTTGGAAACATTCTATAAAATGAAATAATACGTTATTGAAATGGAAATATATTTTTTTTCCATTCTCAGAAGAAAAGCTATTGGAGTCAGGGGATTTGGATTGGAGAGGGCAGGCAAGCTGAACAGGAAGGGAGGAAGTGAAATTCCCTTGAAAATCTTAAAACAATCTAGCATTTCCCCTTGTTAAAATCTGCTTTCCATCTACAAGTTAGAGAAAAACATCAATTGACTTTTTATATTTTCTCTGATGAACTCATTTGATTAATGATATTAGCTGAGGGGCATCAATTACCAAAAGTAAATTTTGTACTAGCAAATCTCAAGATCCAGTCACAAAGGGATATTTATGGAAGAGCACAAGAGATTTATGTTGTTTATGTAAAGCACTATATGTCTTAGATGATAGTTTGTTTATGTTTTACTTCAGAACAGGGATTCCAAAAATATACATGCTGTGAAGACACCATAACAGAAAGAGGCCCACAATGTGAAAAATGCCAACGTGTTTCAAGAACAACCTAGGATCAGATAAATTGATTTCTAAAAATTTATGAAAGCAGAATATCTAGTCACAACCACCTATCATTGGCTGACATAAAAAAAAAAAAAGGAGGACAACTACGGTAGTGTATATGCCTTCTACGTTTATTTTGCAGAATTTGTGTTGGAGAATTTGCAGATCACATATTTGATCTTCCAGTTAATTCTAAGTGAATCAAGAGTGAGAAATAATGCTGTCCACCAACCCCTTCAACTATGATTTATTTTGTGTTGCTGAGAATACATTAAACAGTGTGAAAAGGTCAGTAGCTACAAAATAAAAAACCCTACTATACCCATGACATATTATTAGAGCAAATTATTATTGTTATCATTTTCTCTAGTGCTTACCATGTGCCAAGCATGTGCAAAATCCCAAATATCTCTGTCAGGTAGCTGGTTTTACAGCACATTTATAGTTTGGGCAACAATGTCTGGGTGACTAAATAAGTGATAAGTTTAATAAAACACTATTAAATAAATCTTAATACACATAGGTACACACATAGCTCCTGAGCTTCTACACCGGGCTTATACCATATCACTGCTGAAATTTAGCTATATTAAAAAAAAAAAAAAAAAACCTACAACAAATTTCTTATATTAAAACCTAAGTTTTAAAGGGTGCCAGCACAACCGGCAGCCTCACCATCATCAGCATTCCCTACCACTGCCACAAACACCAGTGCTGAACGAGTGGTCAATGAGAGCCACTGCCATGGCAACTGCCACTGCCAGGATAGATTGCCGCCACACCAGCAGCCACCAATTCCTCAAAGGTATCCACAGACAACTCACCAGCATAGATCAAAGGAGAGTCACCGGGGGAGCCCAGGGGAAGAGGTGAGAGAACACAGATCCATGACCCACTGGCCAAACCCACAGGGAAATTTACCCTGCCATATGCAGTAGCACAACTGGGGGGGGGGGCGGGTTACATAGGCAGCCCACAGGACTGCCTTCATCTAAGGAGAGATACAGGTGAAACCCACCAAGAGTATAAAATCCCAGCATACTCAAATGGAGTAAGGAAGAATTTTCCTATACACACCAACCCATCCTCCAATCATGGGAAGCAAAGTCGCAGGAGGAACCTCTGTGGGTAGGAAAGAGGAAAGAGAAAACCCACCCAGGGTCACCCATACAACCTGAGGAGCACGAGTGTGCTCCTATCAGGGTCACCTAACAGGGTAACTGACTTGTCTGGGTCAGGGGGAGCTAGCCAACATGCCAATGAGCCCGTCCAAGAACACCCACCACGACACAAGGCTTTGAGGTGCTACCTGCAAGAATTTGAGAGCTTGCCCACATTTTGAAAAACAAAAATAGAGTCACCAACCTCAGCAACGAATTATTTAGTGCCCCAGGAACTAGACCACAGAAGCACTCTCACGTTAGTCCAACTCTGAATTCAGCCAAAGTACCTACACAGAAAATACACTGCTGTATCTACCTGGAACCAATACTAAAACACATCTACGAGAGGAACTCTCTCTCCTCAAAGCCCCCTCCAGAGTACTAGAAAAAGCAACTGCTCTGCCAGAAGACTACAAACCAACATAGAGATAATAGAAATATGAAAAAGGAAGAAAATATGATGACAACAAAGGAATATAATAATTCACAGAACCTATAGTGCAAGAAGTCCTTGAAATGACTGAAAAGGAATTTCAAGCAACAATCTTAGGGAAACTAAACAACAGGACTCAGTTACACAGCACAACAAAATGAGGAAAAGTATCCAGGACCTGAAGGAGGAAAAATAAAAGGAGATTCATGCCATAAAAAGAATGGAGCTGAAGGATTCATTCAATGAAATCAAAAGCACAACTATGATCTTAAACAGCCGGCTATAATAAGCAGAACGAATTTCTTATCTAGATGACAGTCTTTTCTAAATAACCCAGGCAGACAAAAAAAGAAAAAAAGAATTTTAAAATATGAAGAAAATCTAAAAAGGCTGGCAGACAACTTGAAATGGACAAATATCCAAAACATAGGTATTCTAGAAGGAATAGAAAAAGGAAAAGGCATTGAAAACATATTCAATAAAATAACAGCAGAAAGTTTCCCAGGTATAAGGAGAGACACATACCTCAAAATCCGGGATACTGAACAGATTCAATCCAAAAAGTTTCTCTCCTAGACACATTATAATCAAATTGGCAAAGCTCAAAGACAATGAGAGAATCTTAAAAGCAGCAAGAGAAAAGCATCAAATTACCAAGAAGGGAGCATCAATCAGACTAACAGCAGACTTTTTGATCAGAAACCCTAAAGGCCAGAAGAGAATGGGATAATGTATTCAAAATACTGAAAGAAAAAAAATACCCCCCAAAAAACACTATACAGTTAGGCTATCCTTTAGAAATGAGGGCAAAATAGTATATTTCCCAGACAAAAACTGCAGGAGTTGGCCAGTACATGTCCAGCACTACAAGAAATCTTCAAGGGAGTACTACATCTGGTATCCAGAAAACAATAATCACTACAATGAATACACAAGGAAATCAAAACAAAAGAAAAGGAAAAACACACACAGAACAAAAATGCAAACAATAAAGAGAAAGGAAAGGAACCACCTCAAAAAACCAACAAACATGGAAGACAAACAATGAAACAGAAAGAAAAAAACAAAAGGTATTTAAAACATCCAAAGAAAAATCAAAAAAATGACAGGAATAAGAAACACCTTTCAATGATAACTCAACGTAAATCAGTTAAATTCTCCATTCAAAAAACACTCAGTGATTGATCGGTTAAAGAGATAGACCAAACTCTATGTTGTCTTCAGGAGACTCACTTCACCTGTAAAGCCACACACAGACTTGGATGGAAAGGATGGAAAGAGACATACCATACAAATGGAAGCCCAAAATGAGCAGGAGTAACTATTTTTATAACAGATAAAACAGACTTAAAATGAGAAAACATAAAAAGAGACAAAGAAGGCCACTATATAATGATAAAGAGATCTATCCAGCAAGAAGAAATAACAATCACAAATATATATGCACCCAACATTGGAGCACGCACATATATAAAGCAAACACAGACTTAAAGACAGAGATATGCCCAAATACAATAATAGCTGGGGACCTGAGCACACCTCTCTCAGCGTTGGACAGTTCACCTAGGCAAAAAATCAACAGAGAAACACAAGATTTAAACAACAGTGCCAATCAGATTAAGCAGACTACTACAGAATATTTCATCCAACAGCCACAGAATATACATTCTTCTCATCACCACATGGAATATTCTCTAGAAGAGAATACATATTAGGTCACAAATCAGGTTCAACAAATTTAAAAAAATGAAATTATCTCACATATTTTTTTTTTTCAGAAAACAAGAGATTAAAACTAACAAACAATAACAAAAGAAACTCTGGAAACTATTCAAATATGTGAAAATTAAACAACATTCTCCTGAATGAAATATGGGTCTGGTAGGAGACTAAACAAGAAATAAAAAAATGTCTTGGAACTAATGAAAATAAAGATACATCATACCAAAACATGTGGGATACTGCTAAAGCAACACTAAGAGGGAAATTTCTCACAATCTATGCTTACCTCAAAAGAATAGAAGGATTGCAAATAAACAACCTGATACAACACCTCAAAAAACTAGAAAAATAAGAACAAACTATACCCAAAGTTGGTAGATGGAAAGAAATAATTAAGATCAGAGTAGAATCAAATGAAGCAGAAACACAAAAAACAAATAAAAGATCAATAAGACAAAAAGTTGGATTTTGAGAAGATAAACAAAACAGACAAAACAGTTGCTAGGCTAACTAAAAACAGAAGAGTGTAGACACAAATAACAAAAATTAGAAATGAAAAAGGAGATATTACAACTGACACCACAGAAATACAAAGAATCATTATATGCTATTATAAGCAACTTTGCACTAACAAATTTGAAAATCTGGAGGAAGCTGACAAATTTCTGGACACATACAAAGTAACATGAACCAAGTAGACATAGAAATCATGAGAAGACTGGTAACAACCAAGGAGACTGAAGCATTAATAAGTAAACGCCAACAAAAAGGAGCCCACAACCTGATGGGTTTACTACTGAATTCTTCCAACTTTTGAACAGGAATTAATACCAATTCTCTTCAAGTTATTTCAAAAAATTGAAACAAAGACCATTCTCTAAAACTCATTCTAGGAGTCAAACATCACCCTGATATCATAACCAGACAAAGAAACAACAACAAAAAATAAAAATAAAAATATTGGCCAATATATTTGATGAATATAGATGAGAACATCTTCAATAAAATATTAGCTAATAGAATACAGCAACACATCTAAAATATTATACACCGTGGTCAAGTGGGATTCATCCCAGGGATGCAAGGATGGTTCAACATACACAAATCTATAAATGTGATATGCCACATCAACAAAACTAAGGACAAAAACACGTGATTATCTCAATAAATGCCGAAAAATCAATTGACAAAATGTAACATCCTTCTATGATAAAGAAATTAGGTATAGGAAGAAAGTATCTCAATACAATTAAAGCCATATATGACAAACCCACTGCCTATATCATCCTGAATGGGGAAAGGTTGAAAACATTTCCCTTAAAAATAGGGATGTGCCAAGGATGCTTGCTTTCGCCACTCTTATTTATCCTAGTATTGGAAGTACTATACAGAGCAATCAGGAAAGAGAAAGAAATAAAGGGCATCCAGATTGGAAAAGATAAAGTCAAATTATCTCTGTTTTCAAATGACATGATACTATATGTAGAAAAATCTAAGATTCTACAAATAAATAAATAAACCTCTTAGAGCTGATAAACAATTGCAGCAAAGTTGCAGGATGTAAAATTAACATGAAAAAATCATTATCATTTTTATACTCCAACAATGAACTAGCAGAAAAAATAATGAAAACTAGCTCATTTTGAATAGTTGCTCAAAAAATAAAATACCTAAGAATAAAGTTAACAAAGAATGTGAAAGAACTCTGCAATGAGAACTATATGTCACTGTTGAAAGAAATTAAAGAGGGCAAAAAAGTAGGAAAGACATTTCACAGCCATGGATTAGAAGAATTAACATTGTGGAAGTATTCATATTACTCAAAGCTAAGTACAGATTCATTGCAATCCCCATCATAATATCAATGACATTTATCACAGAAATTAAAGAGAAATACTAATATTCATATGGAACAACAAAAGACCACAAATAGCCAAAGAAATCCTGAGCAAAAACTTTTTAAAAAGCCAGAGACATAACTACCCAACTTCAAATTATACTACAAAGCTATTGTAGCCAAAACAGCATGGCAATGACATAAGATGAGACACATAGACCAATAGAATACAATAGAGGACCTCAAAATAAACCCATATACCTACAGCTAACTGATATTTGACAAAGGCAACAAGAATATACATTGGGGAAAGACTGATTCTTTAATAAATGCTGCTGGGAAAACTGGACATCCATATGTAGAATGAAACTGGACCCATACCCTTACCTCTCACCATATGCCAAAATCAACTCAAAATGGATTAAAAACTTAAATATGTCCTGAATCTATAAATCTCCCAAAAGAAGAAACACTTGAGGAAGTAGGAATGGGCAAAAACTTTATGAATATGATCCCAAAAGCACAGTCAACAAAAGGGAAAAATAAACAAAATGAGATTATATCAAACTAAAAAGTTTCTGCACAGCAAAAGAAACCCCTAACAGAGCAAAAGTACAGCCTACAGAGTGGGAGAAAATATCTTCAAACTATCCATCCAAAAAAGGATTAATATCCAGAATATACAAGGAATTCAAACAACTTAACAGAAAGAAAACAAGTGCCCTGATTAAAAAATGGGCAAAGGAGATTAATAGGCACTTCTCAAAGGAAGATATACAGATAGCTAATAGATACATGAAAAAATGCTCAACATAACTCAGAATCCAAGAAATGCAAATCAAAACTACACTGAGATATCACCTTACTCCAGTTAGACTGACTATTATCAAAAAGACAGAGAATAAAAAATGCTGACAAGGATGCAGACAAAGGAGAACCCTCCTACACTGTTGGTGGGACTGTAAAATGGTGCAGACAGCTACAGATAGAACTGCCATATGAACCAGCAATCCCACAGCTGGGTTTATATCCAAAGGAATGAACATCATGTCAAAGGGACACCTGTACTCCCATGTTTATTGCAGCTCTATTTACAGTAGCCATGAGTTGGAACCAAAGTAAATGTTAATTGTTGGATAACCAGGTACAGAAAATATGATATATTTATACAATGGAATACTACTCTGCTATAAAAAAGAATGAAATACCATTATTCCCAGCAACATGGATGAATTTAGAGAATTTCTGTGGTACAGAAAGAGAAATACCACATATCCTCCCTTATATGTTAGGGTTAAGTATATATTCTTGGTGCCCTTGTCAAAGATCAGTTGGCTGTAAGTTTTAGGGGTTATTTCTTGATTCTCTATTCTGTTCTACCAGTCCAAGTCTCTGTTTATATGCCAGTACTATTCTGTTTTGCATACTATAGCTTTGTAGTATAATTTGAAGTCAGGTAGTGTTATGCCTCTGGTTTTTGTTGTTGTACATGAATGTTAGGATTGTTTTTTCTACTTCTGTGAAGCATTTCATTGGTATTTTGAGGT
Source organism: Cynocephalus volans (assembly GCF_027409185.1). Classification (NCBI taxonomy): domain Eukaryota; kingdom Metazoa; phylum Chordata; class Mammalia; order Dermoptera; family Cynocephalidae; genus Cynocephalus; species Cynocephalus volans. Next base: position 93,857,045 of record NC_084467.1, read on the forward strand.
GTATTGAATTGATCTGTAGATAAGTTTGGGTAATGTGGACATGTTCACAATGTTAATTCTTCTAATCCAAGAATGTGGAATTTCTTTCCATGTTTTTGTATCCTCTTTAATTTCTTTAAACAGCGATTTGTAGTTCTCCTTTTAGAGATTTTTCACCTCCTTGGTTAAATTTATCTTAGGTTTTCTTTTGTTGTTGTTGTTGTTGTTGTTGTGTGTGTGTGTGTGTGTGTGTGTGTGTGTGACTTTTTAAAAATGAGTTCTATACAGGATTGAGTCTTTTGCAGAGAGGGACAGTTTGATTTCATCTTTTCCTATCCAGATGCCTGTTATTTCTTTCTATTTTCTGATTGCTCTGGCTAGTACTTCCAATACTATGTTAAATAGGAGTGGTGAGAGTGGGCATCCTTGTCTTGTTCCCACTCTTAGTGGTACAGCTTTCAACTTTTCCCCATTCAGAATGATACTGGTTGTGTGTTTGTCATATATGGCTTTTATTCTGTTGATATACTTTCCTTTTACACCTAATTTGCTGAGAACTTTATCATGAAGAGTTGCTGAATTTTGTCAAATACTCTTCCAGCATCTATTCAGATAATCATATGGTTTTTGTCCTTGGTTTTGTTGATGTGGTGTATCACATTTATTGATTTGTGTATGTTGAAACATCCTTGCATCTCTGGGATGAATCCCACTTGATCATGGTGATAGTTTTTTTTTATGTGCTGCTTCATTCTGATTGCTAGTATTTTATTGAAGGGTTTTCCATTTATGTTCATCAAAAACAGTGGAGTCTAGTTTGCCTTATTTATTGGATCTTTATCTGGTTTTGGTATCAGCACATGCTAGTCTCTTAGAGGAAGTTTGGGAGACTAGCCTCTGTTTCAGTTTTCTGGAATAGTTTGAAGAGAACTCATATTAATTCCTCTTTTAAGGTTAGGTAGAATTCAGGAGTAAAGCCATCTGTTCCTGCAGTTTTCTTTGTTGGGAGACTGCTGATTAATGCTTTAATCTCATTGTTTGTTATTGGTCTGTTCAAGTTCTCTGTTTTCCTTTTGGCTCAGTCTTGATAGTTTGTATGTATCCAGAAATTTATTAATTTCCTCCAAGTTCACAGATTTGTTTGTATACAGTTATTTATAATAGTCTCTAATGATTCTTTCTATTTCTGTGGTATCAGTTGTAATGTCTCCTTTTTCATTTCTAAGTTTTGCTATTCAGGTCTTCTCTGATTTTATTTATTTATTTATTTATTTATTTATTTATTTATTTATTTATTACTTTGCTTAGCTAATGGTTTGTTTATTTTGTTTATCTTCTCAAGAAAAATAACTTTTTTCTCATTGATCTTTTGCATTGTTTTTTTCAGGGTCTATTTCACTCAGTTCTGCTCTTATCTTATTTCTTTCCATCTACTAATTTTGGTATTGGATGGTTGTTATTTTTCCTATTCTTTGTGGTGTAGCATTAGGTTGTTTATTTGAAATATTTCTATTATTTTTATGTAAGTGTTCATTGCAATATACCTCCCTTTTACTACTGCTTTTACAGCATCCCACAGGTTTTTGTATAATATGTGTTTATTTTCATTCGTTTTGTGAAATTTTTGATTTCCTGTTTAATTTCCTCTAGGACCTATATGTCATTCCTGAGCATGTTGCTTATTTTCCATGTGTTTGTATATTTTCTAGAGCTGTACTTGTTATTGACTTCTATTTTTAATCTGTTGAGGTCTGAAAAGATAGTTGAAATGATTCTAATTTTTAAAAATTTGTTGAGACTTGGTTTGTGACCTAACATATTGTCTATCCTGGAGAATATTTCATGTGCTGATGAGAAGAATGTGTATTCTGTTGTTAATGGATGAAATGTTCTGTAGATATCTGCGAAGTCCAAATAGTCAAAAGTGCGGTTTAAACCCTGTGTTTTTCCATTGGTGTTGCTTAGATGATCTTTCCAAAGTTGAGAGAAGGGTATTCAGGTCTTCAACTATTACCATATTTGGGTCTATCTCTTTTCTTAGGTCTAATAGTGTTTGGTTTTTATATGGTTAAATAAATATATATATGGTTAAATATATATATGTATATGTATATGTATATGTATATATGTATACATGGGTTCTCCACTGTTGGATTTGTATATGTTTATGATTGTTATGTCTTCTTGATGGATAGATTCCTGTAGTGGATTGAATTATGTCCCTTCAAAACCCATTGAAGCTCGAATTGTGTTCCCCAATTTTTACATATTATAAACTTGGTCCACACTCTGACTTTTAAGAGGATGGAAAATTCTATTTTGTTACTTGAAGAGGTGATAGGTTATAGGAACATACCTTAGTGAATGGATTTAAAAAGGTGGTTAGGGGCATGGTTCTGTAGGATTTAAAGGAAGACAGAAGAGAGTCTGTCTCTCTCTGCTCTCTATGCTTCCACCGTCTTGCCATGTGAGACTCCTAGGTCACTGTCACCACCACCAGATGTATTCCTTGAACTTTAGATTTCCCAGCCTCAGAAACTATAAAGCAATAAATTTTGTTTTCTTTTTAAATTACCAAATTCCAGGTGTTTTGTTATATTCAACAGAAACAGACTCATGCAATCTCTTTATCTTTATATAGGGCCATTCTTTACCTCTTTTTTATAGTTTTTTGTTTGTTTGTTCATTTAAAGTCTATTTTATCCAATATAAGAATAGCTACTCCTCTTCCTTTTGATTTCCATTTGTGTGGTATATCTTTTGCTATCCCTTCACTCTTATTCTGTTTGTGTCTTTACAGGTGAAGTGAGTCTCTTGTAGACAGCATATTGCTGGGACTAGCTTTTTAATCCAGTCATGCAGTCACTGTCTTTTGAGTGGAAATTTAATCTGTTTAAATTTAAGGTTGTTATGAAAGATATTGTCTGACTGCTCACATTTTATTGTTTTTCACTTGGATGTTTTAAATCTTTTGTTTATTTCTGTTTTTCCCTTTTATTGATTGTCTTCAGTGTTTGTTGGTTTATGCAGGTGGTCAGATACAGTTTCTTAGTATTTCTCATTTGCATTTTTTCTTCCATTGGTTTTGTTTTTGTGTGTGTGTTCATGGTAGTGATTTTTGGTTTTGGATTCCAGAGGCAGGATTCACTTGAGGATTTCTTGTAATGCTGGTTATGTGGTAATGAACTGTCATAATTTTTGTTTCTCTGGGAATACATTATTTTTCCTTCATTTCTGAAGGATGGCCTTGCTGGATATGGTATTCTTGGCTGGTAGGGGTTTTTTGTTTTGTTTTGTTTTTTCCCTTTCAGTATTTTGAATATACCATCCCATTCTCTTCTTACGTGTAGAATTTCTGTTGAGAAGTCTGCTATTTGTCTGATGGAGACACCCTTAGAGGAGACTTAAATCTTTCTTACTGTTTTTAGAATTTTCTCTTTGCCTTTGATTTTTACCTGTTTGACTATAATGTTCCTCAGAGAGAACCTTTTTGGATTGAATGTGTTTGGGGATCTTTGAGCCTCCTGAATCTGCAGGTCCCTGTCTCTGCCTATATCTGGGAAGTTTTCTTCTACTGTTTTATTGAAAATGTTCTCAATGACTTTTCCTTTCTTCTCCCCTTCAGGAATATCTATGAGTCAAATGTTTGTGCATTTCAAGTTGTTATCTTAGATTTTCTTCTTTTTTTTTAGAGTATTTCTCTTAGATTTTCTTCATTTTTTAAATTATTTTTCCTTCTTTTTTTATTATTGTCTGCCTGAGTTATTTGAAAAAGATCATCTTCAAGATCAGAAATTCTTTCTTCTGCTTGCTCTTGCCTGCTGCGTAAGCTCTCAGTTGTGTTTTTTACTTTATTAAATGAGTCCTTCAGTTCCATGGGTTCTACTACATTATTTTTAAAGTATTATTCTCTTTGTAAATTTCTTCCTTCATATCCTGGATGGTTTTGCTCAGTTCATTGTGTCATCTAACTTCATCTTCTTGTATCTCATTAAGTTTCCTTAAGATTTTTACTCAAATTCCTTTTCAGTCATTTCAAGGGTTTCATGCTCTATGGGGTCTATCTCTTGAGAGTTGTTATTTCCTTTGGTGAACTCATATTTTCTTTTGTTTTTGTACACTGATATCTGATTATCTGATAGAGCAGTTGCTTCTTCTATTACTCCCCTTCCCTCAATTCCACCAGTGACCCTTCTAATGTTAATTCAGTTGCATGGTTGGCAGTTTGCCTGCATAGAAGCAGTGCTCATTGCTGCTGCTGTGGTAGCAGGCCCTGCTTATATTGGTGGTGATTGTGGCGGGCTGCCTCCATGGCAGTGGTGATTCCAGCAGCAGCAGGCTGCTCACACAGTGATGGTGTCTGTCCAGCAGTGCCACTGGTGGCAGTGACTGCAGCAGTGGCAGTTGCAGCATCCACCTGCTTGTTTGAAGTGTCCACAGCTGTGATCCATGCATCTATGGTGTCCATGGTGGCAGTGGCATCACCTCACAGTGGCAGTAGCAGCATTGGTGGCTGCAGCTGCCTCCCTGGTGTCTACCATGTCCTTGGCAGAAGCACCACCAGCTTCAACTGCCTCCCTTGTGTCTGTGGTGTTCTCAGCAGTAGCAGGGTTACCTCGTGTGTGCAGCAGTAGTGCCAGTGGCTGCAATAGCCTGTCACACCTGCAATGTCCATAGCATTTGTAGGGTTGCTTGATGGGGGTGGCAGTGGCACCAGCAGCTGCAACTGCCCCCCTCACATTTTCAGTGTCCTTGTTGGTGTCTTTTGTGGCAGCAGTGTTACTTCATGGTGGCAACAACAGCTGCAACTGATTTCCTCGCATTTACAGTGTCCTTAGTGTCATTGGGGTTACCTTGTGGGAGTATCAGTGGCTCTGGGGACTGCAACTGTCTTCCTCTCATCTACAGTGTCCTTGGCAGCAGTGGGGATAATTCGTGGTGGTGGCAGTGGTGGTGGTGGTTGCCGACATCTGCAGAGTCTACTGCTGTATCCCAGGCCACCTATAGGACTGATGTTCTGTAGGGAGCAGCTCTGCAATGGGTGATGTTTCTGAGACCAGAGTATGGCTCTGGCAACTGCAGTCACAGTGCTGGTGGGTGTTTTTTGATCTCCTGCTGGAGGAATGCACCTTGGGCACTGCTAGTCCAGCATCTTCCCAGAAGTCCCTCAATTATCATTTCTTTATAAAAGGAACTAAACTCAATTGAAGAAATGACTGATAGCAGACTTCTGTCACAAGGGATACAAGGTAAACGTGGAATATCTTTCTTGTACCAGAAAGCAAATAAACCTTAAAAATTTTTGGAATCACATCAAAAAAATCAGGGGCCAGTCTGCAGATATCCCAGTTGATGAAACTGTGGCAATCTGTGTATCTGAAACAATAATAAAGTTAGTGATTTCAAATACAATGAATCCATTAAAATTCACGAGTGTACAAAGTATTAGTCCATTTCTGTTGCTTATAATATAAATACCTGAAACTAGGTGATTTATAAAGAAAACAAAATTTACTGCTTTCAGCTCAGAGGCTGGGAAGTCCAAATTCCAGGGAACACATATAGAGTGGGAATTTAAGCTTCAATGAGGTTGGAGGGGGAGGGCATCCAATCTATAGCACAGAATAATACTTAAAATAGAGAAATCTGGAAAAAAACAATCACTGTTTAAAGTCATTGGTAAACCACTGGTAAACCACTATTTAAATATTGAAATTGATTCAATGGAAGACTCACAGACCTCTGGTAAATCAGACACCCACCTCCTACTCTTTCCTCTCACCTCTGAGACAGCTGGTCCAGTAGCCCTCTCAGTGCACAGTGCTATGTTGTCCCTGAAGGTGGAGGATGGGGCTCTTTAAAGTGATTCCTTCTTCCTGTCATCAACAGCTCCTCCCTCCTATGTGGGCACAGTGGAATCTTAAGAGTAGCTTTGCTGACCTGGGAAATGGGTTGGTGCAGTGCGCACACACACACACACACACACACACACACGTGTGTGTGTGTATATACATATACATATACATGCATGTGTGTGTGTGTGTGTGTGTGTGTGTGTGTGTGTGTGTGTGTATAGTTTGTTTGTTCATTTGTTTTTGCCAGTGATCATAGCATCCTTTTCCTCAGCAGATTTTAAGCAGATTCAGGCAAAAAGAACTGCAGTGGTTTGTCATCTCCACATAGCTGTTCCATGCACTGGGCCATGTTCCCAGGCTGATGCTGGGACTGACTGTAGTAATCCCTCCTCCTGTTCCCCAGGCATCCCACACCTTGGTGGATTCAGTGAGTATCTCCTCCTCTTCTCACAAGATCCAGTGGTTTCCGGATGGCAGTGTTTGTGTTTTAAAAGTTGTAAGTTGATCTCTTGTTGAGGGGGAGGGGAGTGATGCCATCTGGGCTTCAATTCCCATTATACTCCTTATAAGCTGTGACCCCGTGCAAGCCAAGGGAAGCATAATGCTTACTTCATAGAGCTGAGAAGTCCATGCTGTTGAAATTATCTCTGAGAACCTTAAAAGAGGTTTGGTGTTTCTCAGGTGTACTCTTGTTCTGGTTCCTCCAAGTCCAAGCACCACTCACCATGCCCTTGCTTTTCCCAGCTCCAGAGGCCAATATTAGCATCATTAATGATGAGTCAATCAGATATTATGAAACATTTTAAATGATGTATACCATCATTTATGATGTACTTTAGGCAAATATGTTTAACTTGATTTCCTCAAGCTTTTAAACATAAATAAGGGAGAAAGTCAATCAAAATGTTACTACAGAAAAGGAAAACCAAATAAATTCAGAAGAATGGACATTTTGGAGGATAACTGTCAAAGTTTGTTCCACCAACTGGGGACATAAAAAATAAAGCAATTCCATTTTAAAAACAAAATTGCTTTAAAAGGACACTGTAACCACTTTAAAATGTGGTTTTATAGGCAAATATGACAAACCATTTATAAAGAAAATTTGGGAAAATTTTACTTATAGATGACTAATCTAGATGGAGATGACTAATAAAGCACTCTGGCAAATCAGCAAGGAAACGTCAGGAACCCAGAGAAAGAATTAGAATGAACAGGAGCACATAAGAGGAAAATCAAAAGGCTAAGATACGTAGAATGGCTGCTCATATTCAATGGTAAAGAGAATTGCAAATTAAAGAGTAGAAAAAGGTCACTTTATACCTATTTAATTGATATTTCTTAGTTGAGACAACCATATATTGGCAGAGATGTAGTTATACCGTTTCTACTGAAAGAACAATGTAGCACATCCTTTCTTGAAAGCAATCTAAGAGTACTACTGGCTCTAATGGAGTCATGTCTCTTTGTTTGTTTGCCAGTGTTTTGATTCTAATTCCATTAAACTTCTCTGTAAGTATCCTGCAGTATCTAAGTTGATGGTGTCCTACTTCAAAAAGGCTTTGTTGGTGTTGGCAGGCATTTCAGTGATCTGCCAATCTAAAACCCAATTAATTAGTTAGTTTGTTTAGCTTGTGCTTTTGTGTACCAAGTGTGTAGTGTAAATTTAACCCCTAAACTTCATGAGACCAGTACTGGGGATAAACATGTTCAAGGAAAATATATTTTTTTCACAATCCAATACTAGGACCACGACACAGATTTCTTATCAATATACTTTGCTGCCAATTGCTTTCCAATCCACCCTTTTGCTCACTTTTTAAAAATTATTATTACTTATATGGTAGATAGCAAAGACCATGGCAGAAAAATATTATTAGAAAGTGACAAACAAAAATTGCAAATGAGTGAGAAGCTAATTGATGTACCAAGGACCTGGAAGAGCCATAAAATACTGGGATGCAGAAATAAGTTTATTATTCTGAGTACACACACCTCATTCTGAACGAAGCAAAGAAAGAGGACAATAATTAAGATAGAACAAATGTTCTGGATTTTAAAAAGGATTGTGAAAGTCTATGGAGTCTGGATGCCTCTCACTCGTAAAAGTAACAAAATAATCTTCTATTTGAAGACAACATGGTTTTGTGTATAGTTCTCCATCTTGACTACACATTGGAATCATCTGAACAGTTTCAAAAACTTCTGATTGCTGCTCATTCTCACAGATGCAAATTTAATTTGTCTGTGTTGTTTCCTGAGCATCGAAATCTTTAAAAGCTTCTGGTGTCATTCTAAGGTGAGGTCAAGGCTGGGAACCACTGACATAGGAGACTAAAAAAGGTCTGAAAACAGATTTAGGCAAAAAGAGACAGGAGGCCATGTGTGGCAGATAAAAGAACTGCTGAACACAGGAAGGGCCTAATTGAGATTGGATGTATGTGCAATTTATGGTACTGCTAACCAGCATAATGGTTTAGCGTTATAAATAATATTGACACATATAGACATACAAATAGAATAAGAAAGTTATGAGGTTAATATTATCTATTGGAACCTGGAAATAAATTCTAATCTACTACTTCAAATATCCCTATAACCAAGGTAAAAGTATGTACCTAAATTATTCAATAATTTCTCTTCAATAATATAGACCTATCTATTTTACCTAGCCCATGTGTATTTCACAATGAATTCTTCATATGAACCAAAATCTTTAACTTTGCACGGGACATTTCAAAACAAAGTTAATGAAGGTGACCAAATTGAACTTACTGCTCACTCTCTAGATCTGAGGAACAATTTAATTGACATTTGACAGCTTTGATTTCTTAATGAAGTAGTATTTTCCTTTCTAGTTTGAAAGGAAAAATAAAAATAAGGTTTTATTTATTTTATTTTATTTACTTTTTTTTTGTTTTTATAAATTTTTTTTAAATTAAGGATTGGGTAAGCTGACATAATGAAAACATGTAACCGAAAAACAAATTTACACTGACTGTGTGACTACCATCCGAAGCCATTACAATAGTTTAATGACAGTAACTGGCAAGAGTAACTTGGAAAATAACTTAATCCAGCAGTAGAACAGACCTTTTAATTACTAAGCTATTGACCAAGAGTAACTTGGAAAATAACTTAATCCAGCAGTAGAACAGACCTTTTAATTACTAAGCTATTGACCTGGTGTTTTTTTTTAATCTTTCTTTTTTTAGTCAACAGCAAAAGCAAATTTCTGATGTAGTATAAAATGCATGTGCTAGAAACTGATGCATCTTTAAGCATCATAGAATACATACATTCTCTCATAGAACGTAACTGCATGGTTATGGCTGAATTACACAATTGAATCCCTCATATTTCCTAAGTAGAAATGTTTAATTAATTCTAAATCCTTACCAAGGGAAAAAAAAAATGAATCCTTCAATGACTCAAATTATTTTATTAGAAAATATTTAAAATATAGATGTAAAATTAGGTATTAGATTCCTTATGATAGTAGCCCTTTTGTGATTTTAAAACCAAAATTATTTGACAAATGAAATACAAGCAAGCCAAATAATAAAATATCAAATTAATAATATTAAAAAATAACATAATTAATGGTGGTTTACTAATAACGAATGTCATTTCCAACAGAAAAATTAATGCCTTCAAGAGAAGAGGGGTTTTTGTTTGTTTGTTTGTTTGTTTTTCTTCTCCCCCTGGCATTTATTACCTTGTTAAGCTTCAATTCTACCACCAAATATAACTATTTGGATTTCTGTGAAATTTTTTGTTTTTATAGTGCATTATTTACAGACAAAACTGGCCTATTTTTAAAATCTATTTAGCTCATAATAGCCAATGCAACAGTCAATACAAATGAGATGGGCCTTGAAAGCACATTATGAGTCCTCAAACAGCTAAGTAGCTATTCAGCCACACAGAATTTAATAATATTATTTTTTGTTAGGTTATAATTGAAGAGAAAAATACTATTTTCATAAAAAATCACAGAATTCTGAGATACATTCCTTGATCCTGTTTTAGAAATAATGATCTAATTAGCCACAAATAAGAGGTGCTAAATTGAATTACTGCTCCAAAAACAATACTCAAAGACAGCAGTATTTTATCTGCACAGGTTATCAATGTAAATCTTGAACAGCTGGCTATTCTACATCCCAGTTTCTTCTAACACAAAATAAAGATAATATTATTATCAACCCTGGCTTAAGGGTCAACACGTGTCATAAAACACAACTGTGTATTCTAACATACATTTTTCTTACAGGAACATATTTGATCTTTGATTTTATGAAGACCTTCTCCATTGCTAACTTTAGAAAAGTTGAAAAATATATTTCTAAACACAACTGGTGTCAGAAACTCACACAATCTTTAGACAAAGGAAGGTGCAGAAGAGCATCCCAGAATGAAAAGATAATTACACAGTAGCTAAATGAAATGTTAAATTCAGTAACCAAAAATTAATTTTATAAAAGACCATTCTTATTATTTTACTCTTAATTTGGCTACCTATGTAATGTTACATTCACTCATTGTAAGGAATTGTTATATTAGCTACTTATTTCTATACTATTTTCAATTTAGATGTATTATAGAGCTCATCACTTAACAGGAATATCATTCAACTTTTTCGATCAAAAAAGCCTTCTGCATCTGAAGTTAAATATTCATTCAAAACACAATTTAAAGGATATAAAATATTTTTAAAAAATAAAAATAAAAAATTATGTAACTACTTCATACTGTGCAAAGGTGAGTTTTCACAATTATTTAACAATGGCTCTTGCCCAGACTCCTAAGGGTAAGTATCTGCTTATCTGAGTAAGTACAATATTGTACGTAGTTTTATAAAATTTTCAGCATTGCACATGAATGTTACCATCTAATAAAATCCACAATCACCCCGTGAAACTGGATACGAGTTTCTCAGTGTATAGTACATTATCCATTAGGGACAGAACTAAGAACCAATCAACCAAGAAAATTAAATCTGCTAAAAGTTAACTATAACTTTTACTGCCTCTTATCATAAAATGAATTAAGGTAACAAGTAACAATTCCAGAGCTGGGTATCACCATTCTCTTTGAAATTGCACCTATGTTGCATAACACTTCATCTCTTCTGATATGGGTTTTTAACTTTGTAGTTATTGAATCATTGTAATGTTAACTGAAAAGCCCAGCATGACTATCAGGAAAAAAAAGCTTTTTCTGAAGTACATTTATCTATTTATCTATTTAACAAGCATACTAATTTCTGAAACACCATATAGTGATATTTAAAAAGCATGAATATTCAGTCTCTGTCTCGATTTGCTCCATGTTACCTTTTTCTGTTAACTCTCCTATTCTTTGTTTCAATTATCTAGACTTTTCAAGAATTCTTGACTCCTCTATAAGCATTTATGTCACTTGATATATTTGCATTTACTTTCAAATAATCCACTTGGATTCTAATACCTTCTCATCTTTCTCATTTGTCACATTTTCAGGATATGATATTACTATACTTCCCCTTTCATTTTATGCACCACTACAGAAAAGATGAAATTGAACTCTATGCCTGCTTCAAAATCCCCTGAAACTCATTTTATGAGTTGTTGCCAACTGCCTATCCTCAGTGAGATAGAGAAGAAAGATCTAAGATCAGTGTTATACACAAAATAACTGAAAAATACAAATTAAGGATACATTTCCTATGTTAATATTCTAAATGGAGGAATTCTTAGGGATCTATGACTGTGTCAGTAGTTGGAATGAAGATGTTTAAAAGCACAGCTATGGAGTTAGCTAATTGTGGGTTTGAACTCTTAATGCTCCTTACTAATTGTATGTCATTGAGAAACACATTGACCATCTCTGTGCCTGACTTCATCCATGTAATCTAGGACTAAAATAGTGCCTTCCTGAGTTAATGGAGAATTAAATGAGCAAGCATATGTAAAGCACTGAGCAGAATGACTAACACATAATAAATGCTCAAAAATACCTAACCATTATCTTTATGGCTTTCTATACCCAAATATCAAAAAACTTTAATTTATAATGATATACATACATTCTTTCTCTGTTTTCTTCTCTCTCTCTTCCTGTCTCTCTCTATATCCACCCCTTTCCTCCCTCTCTCTGTCTCTCAGATCATACCAATCAGACAAATTTTGAAAACATGTACATACCCAAAGAGGAGCCTTAGAAAGACTGAAAAGAAAATCCATATTGCCACAGTGGTAAGTGATAAGTGATAAGACAGCTTATTTCAGTAGTAAATTTCTTGAATGCCTATGGACTAGACAATTGTGGTAGCTTGAAACTTCTAGGGTCACAATCATAAGTGTGGTCCATACAATTTCTTAGCCTTTCATTTAAGGAACCCACCAGGTTATCACAGTGAGAATCTGAGAAAAATCTCCTGCTGGACCTGGCAGGAAGAGGGGAAGAGAAGTCACTGCGAAACTCTCCCAGACCTTTCTCAAAAACAAAGGCCTATTCCTCAAGGGAAAATACTTTGTTAGAGCATAATATGGAAACCTTATCTGATCAAGGATCCTGAGAGAATGATTTCAACCCAATTCAAGCCCTCTCCAGCTTATTTGTGTCACTTAACGTAAAACAACAACAGCAACAGCAAGAACAACAACAGCAGCAACAACAAAAACAAAATCCTAAAGAATAGGAGACAAAATTTCAAGGAAATATATTGGGACTACTGTAGCTTCAGAAAACAGCAGAGAACAGAGGAGAGAGAGAAAAAAACTATATCCCTGGAGGAGGAAGAGGAGTATTGGTACGTCCACACCCCAAGACAGAGGTCCAATAATAGACTGAGACTTAATCAGAAAATTACAGAAAAATTTCCTCTCCCAAAACCTACCACCATACCACAGAACCTCCAGTGAACTTCAGCTGCAAGATTCAGACTTTATCTGAATAACAGTACAAATAGAAGTCCTTCACCATCCAAAAAGGAAAAAAAAAGAGAGACAAAAACAAGGACAGAAGAAGAATTGTAATCTGATATCCTAGCAAGATAAACATAAATTCTTAAGTAAAGGCTTGTTTACCTTAACACTCATTACCCACGCATGTATGACTTTCAATAGAAAATTTCAAGACATACCAAAACGCAAGAAAAACCATTCTGAAGACACAAAGCTATCATTAGAACTGGACTCAGATACAACAAAATATTATCAGACAATAAATTTTAAAATAATTATGAGTAATAGATAGGAGCTCTAATACAAAATGTAGGCAAATAGGTAAAAACAGCAGAGAGATGGAAACTATAAGTAAAAAGTTAAATGGAAAACTAGAGATAAAAAAACAGAGTAACAGAAATGAAGAATGTCTCTGATGTGTTTATCAGTTGGCTCGACACAGCAAAAAATAAATAAAAATAAAAAATAAAGAAACTGGAATTGAAGATAGATAGATAGATAGAAACTTCCCAAACTGAAATGCAAAAAGAAAAAAAAAAAAATGAAACAACCAAAACAGAACATCTGAGAACTGAGGTATAAAAGAAATGAACTTGGAATAGCAGAAGGAGACAAAAAAGAGGAAAAGACAGAAATGCTTGAAATAATAGACTGAGAATTTTCCAAAAGTGGTGATAGACAACAAACCACAGATTCAGAAAGTTTATAGAACTGAGCAGGCTAAACCCGCCCTCCCCCCCCCCCCAAAAAAAATGTTCAAACTTTAAAAAAACGTAGCAAAAGAGAAAATCTTAAAAGAAGCCAGAGGGTAGAAAAACATTTTACTCATAGAAACAAAGAAAAGTGCTATGGCCTGAATGTTCATGTCCCCCCAAAATTCGTGCTGAAATCCTAACCCTCAAGATTATGGTATCAGGATGTGGAGCATATGGGAGGTCATTAGGTCATAAAGGGAAGAAGAGCTCTCATGAATGGGATTAGTGCCCTATAGAAGAGACACCAGAGAGCTCTCTCCTTCTTTCCACCAGGTAAGGACACAGCAGACAGATAGATGTCTGTCTAGCAAGTGGGCCCTCACTGGACTTTGATACTGCTGACACCTTGATCTTGGACTTGCCAACCTTTAGAACTGTAAATAAATTTCTGTTGTTTAAAAGTCACCCAGCTTGTGATATTTTGTTAAAGTAACTGCATGAGGAGACTCAGACAATAAGAAACCATATAACCAAGAAGAGAGTGTAGTGAAATATTTGAAAACAAAAATACTGCAAAGTTAGAGTTATCCTTAGAAAGTGAAGGATAAATAAAACTTTCCAAGACAAAAAATAAAATAAAATAAAATAAAAAACCGAGGGAATCCATTGCTGCCTCATTTTCACAGTAAGCTCATCAGGCGGAAGGAAGATAATATAGGTCAGAAAGTAGAATCTACTTAAAGAAAACAAGAGCATCAGAGACGAAATAAATAAAGGTAAATTAAAGTATTTAATCTTTCTTATTCTTAATTGATTTAAAACAGTTGTTTAAAGTAATAATACTATCAATGTATTGATTATTGTAGATGGATAAGTGAATCAAAAGTCAGAAATGTCACAAAGGATGAAAGAAAGGAGTGGGGTCTACTCTGTAATGAGGTACCTGTACTACACCAAAGGGGGAGAGCATTATTTGTATACTTAGATTATTTTGTATATTGTAAACTAAGGCAATCACTATTTTTTTATAAGGAAATATAATTGATGTGCTAAGAGAGGAAACGAAATGAAATTGTATAAAGCGATCAATTGAAATCTAGAAAGTGAGAATGAGAGGGGGAAAAAGAAAATGAAGGGCAAATGCAGTGATAGAAAACAATTCTTAAGATGGTAGACTTAAATCCAACTATATCAGTTGTCAATTTAAATGTGAATGGTCTAAGAACCCAATTGGAAAGCAGATTATTAGATTGGATTTAAAACTATGTTTTCAACAAGAAGTCCACTTTAAACACAAAGGTATTTATAAAATATCTTTATATTTAAATTTAAATTAACCCTTAGGTTAAAAGTAAAGGTATGAAAAAAGATATAACATTATAACACCAATGGAAATAGCCCTACAGTCTCTCTATTAATCTGAAGAAGACTTTAAAACAAGAAAGATTATCAGAAATAAAGAGAGGTGTATAATGATAAAGGGAGTATTTCTTCAAAAAGACATGACAGTCCTAAATGTATGAGAACCTAACAACAGAGCATGAAAATACATAAGGCAAAAATTGACAGAACTAAAAGAAGAAACAGACAAATCAAATACTATAGTTGAAGGCTTCAACACCTCTTTGTTGATAATTGACAGGGTAAGTAGACAGAAAAGCAATAAGGAAATAGATGACCTGAACAGTACTATCAATCAACTTAATTGACTTGATATTTGTAGAATACTTCATCCAACGATAGTGGAATTCACATTCTTCTCAAGCACACCTGTGACATTCACCAGTAGATTATATATGAGCCACTAAAAACACTATATTAAATTTAAAAAAATAGAAATCAGACAAAGTATGTTCTCATACTATTATAATCTATCATATTAACAGGCTGAAAATGGAAAAACATGATTATATTTAAAGATGCATAAAAACATTCAATAAAGTTTAGTGTGCATTAATGATAAAAATTGGCACAAAACTATGAATAAAAGTGAATTCCTTTAAGCTAATAAAGGGTATGTGCAAAAACATCTGTACATAACACCATAATTAATAGAGAGAGACAGATTAAATGTGTTCCTCTGAAATTCAACAATTAAGCAGTATATCCCCTCTCAACAATCCTTTCCAACATCAACTGGAAGTCCTGTCTAGTAGAAAAGACAAGAAAAAAAAAGGCAAACAGATTCAAAGGAAAAAATAAACTTTTCTTAATCTGAAGATGGCAAGATCTGTATACAAAATACTACAAATACTCATGAAAGAAATCAGAGGAGATTTAAGTAAATGGAGAGATAGTCTCTATTCATAGATTGAGAAGCTCAATATTTTTAAGATGTCAGATCTTAACACTATTTACAGTTTCAATACAATTTCAGTCAAAATCCCAGCAAGCTTTTTTTGTAGACATCAACAAACTGATTCAAAATGTTATATAGAAAGGCAAAGAATGTAGAATAGCCAACACAATATTTAAAAAGAAGATGAAAGTTGGAGGGCTAACACTACTTGATTTTGAGACTCAGTAGTAAGAATAATCAAGACAAACTGTTGCTGGCGAAATAATAGGCATATAGATCAATGGAACAGAACAAAGAAGACAGAAATAGATCCACACAAAACAGTAAACTGATTATTGACAAAAGCACAAAGGTTCAGTGGAGAAAGGTGAATCTTTCCAACAAAAGGTGCTAGAAAAATTGAACACTTATATGCAAATAATAACGTAGACATAAACCTCACAACTTCTACAAAAAAAATTACTTCAAAATGGGCCATACACTTAAAAATATCTTAGAAGAAAATAGAGAAGAAAATTTAAATGACTTTAGGTATTTGTATCAGTTTTTGGATAACAACAGTTAAAGTACAATCTAAGAAAGAAAAATTTAAGAAGTTAGATTTTATTACAAGCTTCGCTCTGTGAAAGACATTTGGAGGAAATATTTGCAAGTGACATATCTGATAATGGACATGTATCCATAATATACAAAGACCTTTTAAAACTTAACCTTAAGAAAATGAAAAACAATTTTAAAACTGGGAAAAAGATCACAACAAATATTTCACCATAGAAGATAAACAGATGACAAATAAGCATATAAAAAGATGCCCAACATCATTTGTCATGAGGGAAATGCAAAGTAAAACAATTATACAACATGTACCTACTAAAATGGCAGGAGTTAAAAGATTTAAAAGTGCCAATTACTGGCAAAAACATAGATTATCAGGATCCTCATTCCTTGCTGGTGGGAATGCAAATGGTACAGCCACTTTGGAAGACAGTTTGACAATTTCTTATAAAGCTAAACATACTCTTACAATAAAATCCACCAGTCATGCTACTAGGTGTTTACCAACTGGTTTAAAGTGCATATAATCCTTGACTTATGATGGGGTTACATCCTGGTAAACCCATCATAAGTTGAAAATATCAAAAGTCAAAAGTTCATTTTTTTAATTAATGAATTTATCTTTCCATTACTCAACCTCTCCCCAACCCTCTTCTCCCTCCCCACCTCCCACTTCTAGTAACCATAGATTTGTTGTCTCCTTCTGAAAGGTAAATATGTTATTGTGGTCTTTTCTTTCTTTCTTTCTTTCTTTCTTTCTTTCTTTCTTTCTTTCTTTCTTTCTTTCTTTCTTTCTTTCTTTCTTTCTTTCTTTCTTTCTTTCTTTCTTTCTTTCTTTCTTGCTTGCTTGCTTGCTTGCTTTCACTCTTTCATTCTTCCTTTCCTTCTTTCTTAGCATCCACTTACGAGTGAGGACATGCAGAACTTCTCTTTCTGTGACTGGCTTATTTTATGTAAAATAATTTTCTCTAGCCTCATCCATGTTGTTGCAAATGACAGAATTTCATTCGTTTTTATGGCTGAGTAGTTTTCCACTGTGTATATATACCACATTTTCCTAGTTCAATTGTCCATTGATAAATATTTAAGTTGGTTCCATATTTTGGCTATTGTAAATAGAGCAGCGATAAACATGAGCATGCATGTATCCTGTTGACATGCTGATTTCTATTCCTTCAGGCATATACCCAGCAGTGGGATTTCTGGATCATAAGGTAATTATATCTGTAGTTGTGTGAGAAAACTACACACTGTTCTCCATATGGCTGTACTATTTTACAGTCTCTCCCACAGCATAGAAGAGTTCCCCTTTCTCCACATCCTCACCAGCATTTGTTATTCTCAGTCTTATAGCCAGTCTAACTGGAGTGAGATGATATCTCAATGCAGTTTTGATTTGCATTTCCCTGATGATTAGTGATGTTGAGCATTTTTTCATGCACCTGTTGGCCAATTGTATATCTTCCTTTGAAAAATGTCTATTCAGCTTCTTTGCCCATTTTTCCATTGAATTATTTGTTTTTTTTTGTTTTTTTTTTTTTTACCATGAAGTTGTTTGAGTTCATTTTATATTCTGGGTATTATTCCCTTGTCAGATGTATAGCTTGCAAATATTTTCTCCCATTCCTAGGTTGTCTTTAGCTATATTGATTGTTTCCCTTGCTGTGTAGAAGCTTTTTACTTTGATATAGTCCCATTTGCTTATTTTTTCTATTGTTGCTTGTGCTTTGGTATTCTTATCTATAATGTCCTACAGGAATTCTACTACGTTCTTTTTTAAGGTATTAATCTCTATGTAAAATTTCTCCTTCATATTCTTGATGATTTTTTTTTCATTTTATTATGTTCTCTAACTGTGCCTTCTCTTATCTCTTTGAGTTTTCTTAAGAGCGTTGCTCAGAATTCTTTTTCAGAGATTTCAAGTGTTTCCTGTTCTATGGAGTCTGGTAATTGATAATTACTGCATTCCTTTGGTGGTGTCATATTTTCTTGTTTATTTGTATTTCTAGTATCTCTACATTGATGTCTGGTCACCTTGTAGAGCAGTTGTTTCTTCTATCACTCTGGGGCAGGCTTTGAGGAGAAAGACTTTCTTCCTCTATTTGCAGGCTCTGCTGGTGACTCTCCTTGTGTCAATGAAGTTGAGTGTGTGACAGGCTGCTTGGAGAGTGGTCCTGGCTGCTTTGTGTCAGTGAGCTGTCCTTGTAGCAGCAGTAGCTGCAGCAGTGGCTATGGTGGACCACCTGCATGGAAATGTTGTTTGTGGTGTTCTTCAGGGCTTCCAGCTGAGCCCATGGTCATGGGATGCTCTCTTGCCTGCTGCTTGGGTGGTGGGACAGACTGCCTGGGGCTTCTGGTAGGACCCCTGGTCACACGGGTTGCTTTCTTGCCTGCAACTGAGATGTTTGGACAGGCTGCTCAGGGCTTCCAGCTGGGCTCCTAGTCACATAGGTCTTTGCCTTGCCTATTGTTCAGGCAGTGGGATGGGCTGCCTGGGGCTTCTGGCTGGGCCCTCAGTGGTATGGGACACTCCCTTGCCTCCTGCCCAGGTGGTGGGACAGGCATCCAGTTGCTTCTGACTGGACCCCCTGTAACATGGGATGCTGCCTTGCCTGTTGCTTGGGTGGGTTGGGCTGCCCAGGGCTTCTGAAAGTGCATTTTTTATTTACGTTACTTTTAAATTGCAGTCTATGTCTAAGTTTAACTTTTTGCATGTAAATGTCCAATTGTTCTAGAACCTTTTAGAACCTTTTGTTTGAAAGATTCACCTTTTTCCATCGAACCTTTGTGCTTTTGTCTACAATCAGTTTACTATATTTGTATAGATCTATTTCTGGCCTTTTTATCTGAACATAACCATATCATAAGTTGAGAACACTACCAAATGCATATCTCTTTCACACTATTGTAATGTCAAAAATTGTAAGTCAAACCATCATAAATTGGGGAATGTCTGGATTATATCCACTCAAAAAACACAAATATTTATAGCAGCCTTGCTCACAGTCACCAAAATATTGAAGCAATCAAGATATTCTTCAATAGGTGGATGGATAAACAAATTGTTGTACATACATACAATTAAATACTATTCAGTAAGTAAAAGAAAAGAACTGTCAATTCACACAATGACATGGATGAATATTAAGTGCATATTGCTAAGTGAAAGAAGCCATATGATTCCATTTATATGACATTCTAGAAGCAAAACTATGTAGATGGAAAAGAGATTGGTAGTTTCTAAGAATTTGTAGATGTGTAGTTTTTAATAATTTCAGCAGTATTTTTTTGTTTTATTTTCTGCTTTGGTTTTGGGGGTAGTTTTTAGAGTTGTGAAACTATTCTGCCTGATATTATACTAGCAGATAACGATTTTATGCATTTGTCAAAGCCTATAAAACTTTACAGCACAAAGAGTAAGCCTTAATGTATGTATGCAGATAAAAAATAAATTATGACATTGGGAGGATCCCATGTTGAAATGCGGGCTGGGACAAAATAATCTAGCTTTATGATAAATGTTTAATACACCTCATTGAAAAGGGTAGAGGGAAAAAGTTGCTAACCTAAGTAACTTTGGAAATCCACAGAGACTTTAAAATACAGAGAACAAGAACAGTTCATAAGCATTTTCCTCCAGACGGCAAAGTTGTTTTTTAACTGGTGTATGGATTAACGACTCTGGAACCACTATAATTGTATTGTGGGATCAAATAAATCAGTAAATGGATTGAAATGGTGAGAGCCAGATTTTTAGCTGTTGAAGTCGATGGTAAATGTAAGTAAAAGGTGAAGACTTGAATGAGCCAAGTGCTACAATATTAGAGCTGGAGACATTAGTATGAACCTACATTTAGCCTAATATTGATACATATGGATAAATATATGAATATTTATAGATTAGTTTGTATACATGGGTTAGTATACACAAATGTAATTCCAAAGTCTGTTGCTAAGAGATCCTAAAAGCAACAACACATAAATAACAATGTGTACACCCAGTGCCTTGATCATGTTTTCTAATACCATTGTCCAATTAAAAGAAATCATGGCTCCTTGGACAAATGGTTGATTCTAGGACTGTAACAGGAAATATACAAGATGATCCTGGATGTAATGTCAAAATATAAATAAGTATTCAAAAAAAGAAAAAGATAAAAGTATTGAAGTATGCCAAATGGACATAGTAGCTGACTGAAAGAACTCCAATAACCAAAGTTAGAAAATATGAGCAGCAAAATAAATAATGTAGTATTGAATTACAACCCAAAATATAAAATAAGTATTCACAAGTTCATATTGATAAAAATAAATGACTAAATTATAAAAATAAATAAATAGAATAGAATACAATAGATAGATTTCTCATTTAGTATACTAATTCCAAAAAAATATGTTGGTATTGCCCCCTCAAGGATGCAGACTATAACTTTTCACCCCTAAATATGGATTGTGCATAGTGACTTCCTTCCAAAGAACACAGTATGAAAAGTTGTGGGAGAACTTTACAATGGAGAAACTTAACACTGCCTCAGCCACCTGAAGATGGTTCGCATGAAATGTAGTAACTCATTTTGATAGTACGTATCCATTATATAATGTGATGAGAGCGGCACTAAATCTGTGCTCTTCTTCCCCCAAAACCCTATAAATCTAGACTAATCACGATAAAATATTAGACAATTTCCAGTTGAAGAATATTCTACAAATACCCGACCAGTACTCCTTCAAACTCTCAAGGCCATTATAAACAAGGAAAGTCAGAAAAGTGACACAACTGAGAGCAGCTTAAGGAGACATGATGAAAAAGTGTAATATGTATCATGGATGGGATCCCAAAACATAAAAAGCAATAGGTAAATACTAAGGAAGTCAGAGTAAATTACGTACTTTAGTTAATAATAATGTATCACTATTGGTTTATTTGTTTGGTCATACATGTCATAATAATGTAAGGTCTTAATTAGAGACAAACTGTGTACAAGGTACATGTATAATCTATGAACTATTTGTGTAATATTTCTCTAAATATAAAACTTTTCTAAAATGAAAAGTTTTTTGCATATACTTGTTGGCCATTTGTACATCTTCCCTTGAGAAATGTGTATTCAGCTCCTTTGCCCATTTTTTAAATTGGATTATTTGCTTTTTTGCTGTAAAGTTGTCAGAGCTCTTTGTATGTTCTGGGTATTAATCCCTTGTCAGATGCATAGTTTGCAAATATTTTCTCCCATTTTGTAGTATGTCTTTTCACTACATTGATTGTTTTCTTTGCTGTGCAGAAGATTTTTAGTTGGATATAATCCCATTTGTTTATTTTTTCTTTTGTTGCCTATGCTTTTGGGGTGCTATTCATAAAGTCATTGCCCAGTTCTAAATCTTGGTGTGTTTTCCCTATGTAATCTTCTAGGAGTTTTAAAGTTTCAGGCCTTATATTTAGGTCTCCTATCCATTTTGAGTTGATTTTGGTATATTGTGAAAGGTATGGATCAAGATTCATTATTCTACAAATGGATATCCAGTTTTTCTAGTACCATTTACTGAAGAGACAGTGTTTTCTCCAGTGTATGTTCTTGGTGCCTTTGTCAACGATCAGTTGGCTGTAAACACGTGGGTTGATCTCTGAGTTCTCTATTCGGTTCCATTGGTCAACCATCCTGCACTGTTGATGGGACTGTAAATTAGTACAGCCATTATGGAGAACAGTATGAAGTTTCCTGAAACAACTACAGATAGAACTTCCCTATGATCCAGCAATCCCACTCCTGGGGATATATCTAGAGGACTGGAAAACATCAGGTCGAAAGAATGCCTGCACTCTCATGTTTATTGCAGCTCTATTTACGATAGCTACAAGATGGGCTAGCCTAAATGTCATTGATGGATGACTGGATAAGAAAATCATGGTATATATACACAATAGAATACTACTCAGCCATAAAAAGGAATGAAATTCTACCACTTGCAACAACATGGATGAACCCAGAGGAATTTATCCTAAGTGAAACAACCCAGGTACAGAAAGAGAAATACCACATGTTCTCACTCATAACTGGGAGCTGAATCCATAAATAAACAAATGAACAATAATGAGAGACAGCAAAAAGAAAGAACGAAACAACAATCACAGTAATACATTGAACTTTTAGAAAACTAGAGGTGGAAAGGAGGAGGGAGAGAGAGGATCTAATGAGGATTTGGTCAATGGACTCAAAGAATGATTGTGCATTGTAATGAAAAATAAGCTAGCCATGCTGAGCTAACCACCACACTCTACACAATTATTGAAAATCAACTTTGTACTCCATATGTATATACAATAAAAAATAAAAAATAAAAATTAATACATAGATGTCAGTGAATGTAAAAAAAAATAAAGTAATTAAAAATAAATTTTTTAAAAAACTATAACCTATTTGGAAATATATAAATAGATAGATAGATAAATAAAATGAAAAGATTTATAAGCAGACAACTGATGCCACATCTGAAAAAACTTACTTAGCTCATGGTTATCCTCAAAATACAGGACATAAATAACGTACAGCTCATGATCCCAAATTCCTTTTCTAAATTTAAGTTATAATTAGTCATACTAATCAGAAAGGCATCATTTCATGATTTTTCCATTGGGATCTTTGTTGAAACAAAGCCTGGGGAACAAGCAAGCACTCTTTTATTCAATAATAAACACTGAGAGTTTCTGGTACTTTTTTCTCTTCAGAATAGAAATGTCATTACCACTCCAAGTAGGTAATAGTTTTCCATTTTTTCTCTTTCCTTTTTTTTTTTCCCAAGGATTTATTTGTGGCAAGACTAGTGTTACTTTCTCTTCTTTAGGCACACTGAGGAGCCCTTTCTATTACAGTATATCGAGTATGTAGTTCAATGCTCAATAAATTTTTCCAAGTATAGCTTGTAATAAATGGAAAGTGGAATGAATTTCATTAACCATCAGATATGTATTTTTTCCTAAGAATCTGGAGTAGGGTGTCAATTTGGAAGGCACACATAAATCTTATAAATCTACTGGTAGAAAACCAGTGAACAAAGCTATCACACACAGCACTTTTCATAATTCGATGATCTTTAAATAGATGGGCCTGCAGAATGCCTGAAATGATATCCTGAATATTATCCTCTGTTCTTATTATTGTTTTCATTGTTATATATGGAATCATTTGAAAACTTAGGTTTTTAAGATATTTTGAACTTAATGTTAGAGAGATGCCACTTTAATTCTCAGTTATCTTCAGGGTTTAACATCAACTGAACTATAGATATTTTAGTAAAATATAGAAACGATTTTTGGAATCAAAGTGTCCTGATTAATTACCAGAGATTGATCAAAAGTTCTAGATCAGCTTGGTTAAGTATAACTATTAATAAAAAACAGAACAATGAAACTCAGGGCTGATATGCCCTGGTACTGTAAGTGGATACCAGGTATATGAGAAACAGCTTGAATACCACATCTTTATTAATAGTCACAGGGAGAATTGTTTTTAAGTACAGATAATAATAAAAAAAATGACTGAATATGAACAATTATCAATAATCCCTTTCATTGAAAGATACTATTATGTTATTGTGGTAACATCCACCTGTTTTTTAAAAATAATTGTAGGGCCGAGCCTGTGGCGCACTTGGTAGAGTGCTGCGCTGGCAGCGCGGCGACGCTCCCGCCGCGGGTTCGGATCCTATATAGGACTGACCGGTGCACTCATTGGCTGAGTGCCGGTCACGAAAAAACGACAAAAAAATAAATAAATAAATAAATAAATAATTGTAAATGTAAATAAAATTTAATGCAGCAAATATTTTAGAGCACCAGAATCATCTATATTTACTACCCTTGTTGCTGAGTTGGGTATATGTTAGGCTCTAGATATGTATAGTATGTGTGTATCACAATCCAGAATGAAATTTATTTTAAATATAAATACAGGCAATAATATTTTACCTCAATTTATGAAGTCCACAAATTATTAAGTGCCTAATATTTTGCAAGGCATCATTTTAGGTACTTAGAATATATCAGTGAATAGAACAGACAAAAAATCTTTACCCCATTACCCCATAGAGATTATGATGATGCTGCTGCTGATGATGATGATTCTAGCATGTTGTACAAGCAAGGGGGCAGAGAGGAGGCAGACTGCAAACGACCAATCTAATAAATAAGTATATTATATTGTATGTTAGAAGGTGATGAGTGCTGTTAGAAAAATCTTGAGAGCATAGCAGAATGAAAGATATTTGGAAATTCAGGGTGTGAGGGAATGGGTTAAAATTTTAAAGTGGTTGTCATCAAGAAAACGATATTTAAGTAAAGATTTGAAGAAAACTAGGGAGTTATCAATATGGATATCTGGGTTGAGGAAGTTCCAGGGCAGGAACAGCCAGTGCTACAGCACTGTTAGG
This sequence comes from Cynocephalus volans, assembly GCF_027409185.1. Classification (NCBI taxonomy): domain Eukaryota; kingdom Metazoa; phylum Chordata; class Mammalia; order Dermoptera; family Cynocephalidae; genus Cynocephalus; species Cynocephalus volans. Next base: position 93,881,802 of record NC_084467.1, read on the forward strand.
ATAGTGCCATGGGCTCTAGGAACAGCAGAGAGGCCAGCATGGCTTTAACAGAGTGAGAGAGGTGGAGTATGTTAGGCTATGATTTTGGGGGGTAACAGAGGTCATGCATGGCTTTAGAGGCACTTTAAAGAACGTTTTACTCCTAGGTAAATGGGAAGATGCTGAAGTGCTTAGAGCAAAGGAATGACATAATCTGACTCACACTTTTAAAAAAACACTCTTACTTCCTTGGATGTAGACTATAGGTGAGCAAAGGTAAGAGCAGAAAGACCAACTGTAACCAAGGAAATAGTGCTACAGGAAACTAATGACAGTGGAGATGTTAAAATGTGGACAAATTCAGGAATACGTCTATCAAGTGGAGCCAGCAGGAGTTACTGACACTTTATTAGGATGTGAAAAATGAGAGAAATTAAAGAAGATTGCCAAGACTTTTTTTTTTTTTTTTTTTAACCTCCGCAACAGAAAGGATGAAGTTACCATCACGTCAAATGCAAAAGGGGGATTTCTGGCTCCCCAGGAGCAATTGATACTTTTGGTTTCTAGTCTGGCACATAAAAAGCTTGGAAGTCATCACTCTGTCCTGTTGAATAAAAAGCTGAATAAACTGAAAAATCAACAACTCATCTTACATCTGTCAGAGAAGTGATGTCAAAGTCAAATCACTGTCCTCTAATCGGGAGAAAAAGACAGCTGAATATAGAGAATTACAGCTTAATGGAGCAAAAACCCATGAGCAGAAACCTCTGCAGGAACCAGTACTATAGGAAAACCTGAAATCCAGGAGAAAAATCCACTCAGCTTCTGGCAGAAGGAGAAGAAAAGTAACCCCTTTAAAATATGCTCAAGGATTCTGCTCTTCTTAACAGGGCCTGCCCTCAAGAGAAACTATTTTATCAGAGCCTAATTTATTGGTATTTTTTCAGAGCCTAACCAAGCTGGATGAAAGGAAAGTACCCAACTCCAGTCCTAGTGTTGAAGCAGAAGGATTGTCTTTAGATAAAACAAAGTCATCATCTCAAAATAAGGATGGAAAAGGTGGTGTTTGGAATTTTAGAAAGGGAGACCGAATGAACTAGAGGAGTAGTATATGATTGCCTGGTAGAAGTAATGGCCTATTTGAGTTTCATGGACATAAACTTGTAATGAGAACAATTAACAAGTTTAAATGTTTTCTGTAGTCACATTCAGCCATATAGATGTAGGTCAGAGAATTGGTGCTGAGTCAGAGGTAGATACACTTAAGCAAATGTGATGCAGCTTTAGAGTTGCAAGGGAAAAAAAAGGTGTTTGAAAAGCATGATTTTAATGATTGTCCATAAAATTTAAAGAAAAGAGAAAGGATATTAAGAGGATGAGGGAGAGTGAAAAGTTGATAGGACCAATGGATTATAGGGTGGAGAATTGTTGAGTCAGAGTCTTAGAAAGGAAAACAAACATACATACACATATAGAAACTGGAGGCAGTGGTCAGAAAATAATCTGCAAAAAATTGATGTTTCAGAGTGGGTACAGTTATTGGTAATGAGAATGCCTAGGGAGTAAGTGGCTGAGGTATGGTAGAGGACAAGATTTGGGGAACAAATTATTTTAAGGAACTTGAGGCCAGGTGAGTGGAGTGTTATCTACACCAAGAATTATGATACAAGTAATTGGAGAGAGACAGTGAGCCAGGATACAACTCATGGAAAAATGAGGAGGAATGATCCAGAGTTTGGGAGATCTCCACAATTGAAAGATAAAAGGTTAAAAAATGTGCTATGAATTATAAAACTTAGGGTTTTGTGGGGAGTTAAAAGAAAATGCTCTAAAATATGAAATAAGATCCCAAAGAGATCCACCTCACCCCTATCCCCAGTGGTTCAAGGTCTAAGAGGAAAAAAATATGTAGTAGGCTGCATTAAAATTCCACATCAATATTTGGTAATCCAAAATTAATTACTTATATGAGGGAGGGTCATAATTTTGGGAGGTTAAATTAAAATAAAACTTTTTAATTAAACAGTACTGTTTCAAAAGCACAAAGGCAAAGAGAACGGACATTATATGACATATAATATAGTACGCTGAACTGAAAAAGTCCCAAGTGATCATGAGGCATTATCACTAACTACCTCTCTCCCTTCTTCACAAGTAAAATAGAATATTAGTCAAGATAGAACCTAGCCATCCTTTATTGTGTGGGGTAGCTGGAGTGGTGTTTTAAAGGGCTTGAGCAGAGGCTGAAAGTTAATCATCTGTTGACTTGTCCAAATTGGCTTGTGGAACAGCAACTTTTTTGCAGTATTTGATGTATTTCATCCTGACTATGCAAATCAAAGAAGGATTCCTGAAAGAGGGACATATAAATTTTAGTATTTAGAATCGAAAGTTTGTTTTGTTTTATTTATTTTTTTGACAGTGGACTCAAAAATATTTTCACTGACTTCCCCACTACAAATCAAGTAATGTCTCTCCACTCATTCTTGACTGAGAATGCTACTATTTTCTATACATGTTCACCTACATATGTTCTTGGAAGGAAGAAAAACTGTAATATTTTAATTTTCTTTTTTTTTAAATAAAAAGACTCAAGCTAATTTAAATATAGCATAATTTAGTTATACATGGCAAAAAATGCACAAATCATTATTGAACAGCTTGGACAATGAACACATTCTTGTAACCACTAGGTTAAAAATCAAGTAAAAACCTAGAAGGTAAGTAGTACCCTAGAAGCTTTCCTTGAACTCCAGTTCAGCCATTACTTTTCCCCTTAAAGGTGACCATGGTTTTGACTTCTTTCCCCAAAGTTTGGTTTGGTTTTTGAACTTTATGTAAATATAGTTATAAAGTACAAATAAGCAAAATTCTAAGACAACTCCTGATTTCTTCTTCATGGTGTATATGACCTGTGCATTCCCCTCCCTTTGAGTGTAGAATAGACTTGTGAATGTGACGAGATTTTATTCCTATGATTAGGTTACTAATTAGTTTATTCCGACTTATCCAAATTGGAAATGATCCTTGGTGAGCCTAACATAATCAGGTGGTTCTCAAGAACAACTGGCTTCTTCCTAAGAGAGAGTTTCAAAGTCACAGATGTTTTCCCACTGGCCTTGAAGACATAGACTGACTGCCATGTTATGAGAGGGCCATGTGGCTAGGACCTGCGAATGACTTGCAGGAGCTGAGAGCTAGCCAATAGCCAGAAAGAAAACATGGAATTTGGCCCTGTAATAGCGAGAAACTGAATTCTGCCACCATCCTGATTAAGTTTGAAGACCCCAAGTTTCAGATGAGACTGCAGTTCCAACTAACATCTTGATTTCAGCCTGGTGACACCCTGAGTATAGAACCCAGCCATCTGTTCCTGGACTCCTGATCCCATGGAAAGTATTAGTTAATAAAAGTATGTTGTTTTAAAATGCTAAATTTGTGACAATTTGTTTTGCAGCAATAAAAAACTAATAAATGCAACATGTACTCTTTCCTGTCCAGCTTCTTTCATTTAGTAGTTTATTTGTGAGAATTATCCTTGTTGTGAGTAGCAATAGTTTATTCATTTTTGTTACTTTATAGTATTCCACTGTATGAATAGCAATATGCTTCATATTATTTATCCGTTCTACTGTTGTTTCAAGTTTCACCTATTACAGATAGTATATGAACTTTCCTGTACACGTCTTTCATTGCATATACACTGCTGGGTAGGAGTGGAATTGCATTTATAGTGTATGTACATGTTTACCACTAAAAGACACTGACAGTTTCCCAAAGCGGTTGTACAAATTACAAGCCCAAAATCAGAGTGAAAGTTTCGATTACTCCATATCTTCACTGGTAATTGATATTGATCTTGTAATTTTTTTTGTTTGTTTGGTTTTTCAAAGTTTAGATGTCCTGGTGGGTGTGCCAAAGGATCTCACGGCAATGCTCCTTCGGACATTGTGAACCATCTTCTCCTTTGTCTTTTGTTTGGATCTAACTACTAAGTTTATTTCAAATTGTGCCGTTGACCTCTCTTTAGGACAGCTAACAACAGAAAGTAGGGATTTGACTTTTTGGCAAAGTACAGAAAAATTATTCTTTTTAAAGATTAACAGATAGCTATAATTACAAGGAAAAAGACAGAACCTGATTTAATTACATAAATTGTTTTTTACCCCCAACCACTTCTCCAGAGGCGCTCTTGAGCTTTGCAGTTCACCCTTAGTTCTAACTCCTACACAGAGTATAAGATAGCCGTTATGCACAGACTTTAAAGCAATTTTAATTCCATCTTAATATTTACTTGTCGGAATTGAAGTGGTAAGTGAAATACAATTTTTGTTACTACAATCTTTGAACATTTTTTCCTTATGCAATAGTTGATTCCAAATAAAAAAAAATTCTAAAACAATGAACTCTAAAAGAATGCAATATTCTAATTTTCATTTAATTGATAATAGAAACACTACAATATTCATAAAATCATGCTGTTCTTTATAAGAAAGATATCTTCATTTTCAAAAATATCTTTCTCCTAGCTTTTTCTTTACTTCATGATAAGAAAGACTTACTTCATTAAAAGGAGGACATATCTAACATAAATCATATGATAATAATCCATGAGATAGAAATATAGAAATAACATAAGTGCCCTCATGTGCCCACTATAGACCTCATAAATCTATATGTATGCCTTATTTGAAGCAGATTTCATGTATGATAAATGTTATGATTTTTTTAAAAAGATTTACTGTTGGATCCCCTACATAGCAAGTTTCCTAGGGGTTTAAAAACTATTCCATTTACACAATAGTAGTTAATACATTTTTCAGGTACTCAGCTAGAGTATAAGGAAACATAAGCTTGTCATATACATTTAGAAACAAATCATAAAATTTTATTTCCATAAAGGATTTTAGGTCTACAAAAGAGTATAAAATAACATAATAAATACCAGCACGTGCATCATTCACTTTTGACAAGGATGCCCACCACTCTTATTTAATATAGTACTGGAAATTTTAGCTACAGCAGTTAAGCAAGAGAAAAAATAGAGGGCATCCAAATAGGATAAGAGGAAGTCAAATTGTCCCTGTTTGTTGATATCATGTTCTTATATATAAAAACCTAAAGACTCCACCAAAAAAACTATGACAAGTGATACATGAATTCAGTAAAGTAGTAGGATACAAAATCAACATACAAAAATCAGTAGTGTTTCCATATACCAATAATGACCTAACTGAAAACAAAATCAAAAACGTAATCTCATTTACAGTAGCTACCAAATAAATAAATAAATAATAAAATACCTAGAAATAAATTTAACCAAGGAGGTGACAGATTTCTACAATGAAAACTATGAATCACTGATGAAAGAAATTAAAGATAGCACCCAAAAAATGGAAAGATATTCCATGTTCATGGATTAGAAGAATTAATATAATCAAATGAACATACTACCCAAAGTGATCTACAGATTCAGTGCAATCCCCATCAAAATACCAACAATATTGTTCACAGAAATAGAAAAACAAAAAATCCTAAAATGCATATGTAACCACAAAAGACATCAAATAGTCAAAGCAATCCCAAGCAAAAAAAAAACAAAAAACAAAAACAAAGCTGAGGCATTACACTACCTGACTTCAAAATATACTACAAAGCTATAATAATCAAAACAGCATGGTGCTGGGCATAAAAACAGAAACAGACCTATGGAACAGAACAGAGGACACAGAAATAAATCCACGTATCTACAGCCAATTTTTGGCAAAGGCACCAAGAACATACATTGGGAAAAAGACAGCCTCTTCAACAAATGGTGCTGGGAAAACTGGAAACCCATATGCAGAAGACAGAAACTAGACCCCTATCTCTCACTATATACAAAAATCAAATCAAATGTATTAAGGACTTAATTGTAAGACCTGAAAGTATAAAACTGTTAGAATAAAACATCATAGAAACACTATAAGACACTGGTCAGAGCAAACAATTTATGGAGAAGACTTCTAAAGCACAGGCAACATAAACAAAAATACAGAAATGGGATCACATCATACTAAAAAGCTTATGCACAGCAAAAGAAACAATCAACAGAGCAAAGAGGCAACCAGCATCTGACAAGAAATTAATATCCAGAATATTCAAAGAACTTAAAAAACTCAACAGCAAAAAAGCCCAAATAATTCTATTAAAACATGAGAAAATAACTAGAATAGACATTTCTCAGAAGAAGACATACAAATGGCCAACAGGTATTTGAAAAATACTCAAGATCAGTAATCACCAGAAAAATGCAAATCGAAAGCACAATGAGATATTATCTCACACCAGTTAGAATAGCTATTATCAAAAAGACATAAAATAACAAATGCTGGTGAGTATGCAGAGAAAAGGGAACTCTTTTATGCACTGTGGATAGGAATGTAAATTAGTACATCCATTACAGAAAACAGTATGGAGATGCATCAAAAAACTAAAAAGAGAATTACGGTATGATCCAGCATTCCCACTGCAGGGTATTTATTGAAAGATAAAGAAATTAGCATACCAAACAGATATCTGCACCCTTATGTTTACTGTAGCACTATTTACAATAGCCAAGATATGGAATTAACCTAGGTGTCCATCCACAGATGAATAGAATACAAAAATGTGGTGTACATACACAATGGAATACTAGTCAGCTGTAAAAAAGAACAGAATGAGATCCTTTCATTTCTGGCAACATGAATGAGCCTGGAAGACAGTATGTTAAGTGAAATAAGTCAGGCACAGAAAGATAAACAATACATGTTCTCACTCATATGTACAAGTTAAAAAGTTAATGAGTTGAACTTTTAGAAGTAGAGAGCAGAACTGTGGTTATTAGAAGCTGGAGGGGAGTAGGAGGGGTAGGGGGAGTGTGGTTAATGGGCAAAAAATTACAGCTAGATAGGAAAAATAAGTTCTAGTGGTATACCGTGGTGCTAGGTATCTATAATTAACAATAATTTATTGTGTGTTCTCAAATGGCTGGAAGAGAAGAGCTTGAATATTCTCATCACAAAGAAATGATAAAATTTTGTGATGATAAATATGCTAATTACCTTGATTTGATCATCATAAATTGTATACATATGTTGAAATATAACTATGTGCCTATATATATGTATAATCAGTATGTGCCGATTAAAAAAATAAATGCCTTTTATAAAAAAAAAACAAATTTTAACATTTAGTCATATGTGATATAGAAGTGTTTGTCTAACAAATAAAACATTACAGATGTTTGCATTCTTCTCCTCTTCCAAAGAGAGAGCCTTTATCCTGAATTGGTTTACCTCATCCTCGAGAATTTTTAAAAATCTTGGATGCAGCTTCAAAATCATCTACTTCTTTTTAATTGCAGACATAATAAAAAAATTTAACGTTAATGGAGAATATAAAGATGGAAACTGAAATCATATCCAACCATCCCTGAGAGGTGGTAAGTCAACTTACCCAAAGTGTATTAGGAGAGAACTAGGAGAAAGAAGACCAGGATCTTGACCCCGCTCTTCCATAAACCAATCAGCAGTGTGATGAGGCAGAACACAAATGGTAGGCCAGCTCATGGAGGAATCATCCGGAAGTGTTTTCCTTGGCTAAAGTGTTTTAATACTTAAATTGTGAATGTCTTAAACTTAACTTTCCTTTACTGTTTACCATAAGCCTTAAGACTCTCTTTGTGTTACATTGAACCACTTTGAGTTTAATTTCTCCTAGTTTAAGTCCTTTTTGTTAGATAACTCCTGACCAAATTATTTAAACTCTGTTTACTTGAGTTTTCCTATCTATCTTGCGAATGAGTTGAACATGGTGACTTCTTCGATCACAATTTGTTGAAACCTTCTACAGGAGGTCCACGTTCTTTATCACCAGTAGATACTTAATATATGTTTGCTGAATTAATATATGTATATTTTTCCAAAATTTATGCTTCAAAAATAGGATGTTTTTGTTGAAGATGCTAAATTGCTTGCATTATGGATAGATAATTGATTTGAAAGCCAATGATTCATGGGTTGAAATGGTCTTTGGGGTAGCCCTAAACAGATCATAGAAGTTATGACTAAGTCTCTGTATATACACATGTGTGTTTGTGTGTGTGTGTGTGTGTGTGTGTGTGTGTGTGTGTCCTCAAATGCTTTCAATTACACGTACAAAATCAAGTTAGAAATCACTTTCTATTATATTTATTTTTGATAAACTATATGATAAATACATTTTCAGTGATATTTCTAGCATAAAGCACACTCTCTTTATATACTTAAGAGAAAATTCAGGGAATTTTGTAGTAAAGAAAAATATTTTACAATGAAAATAAACTTTCTCAAATTCACTGTTTTGTATGCTATAATGATTCCATAACATTTACTAATATGAAACTTATTTTTGTTCCCTTCCAAGTCTGTCATTAGACTCTAACAAAGTCTATTACTACAAGCTTCATTCAGATAATAAATTTCTGCCTTCCTTTTTCCCTGCTCAAAACGTCTCAATGCCCACCCACTCTGAATGCTATATGCTTTCATTCCCACCATATCCTTCTGCTAAGGAAGACATTCTCAAACTTCAGAGTATATTATAATTAAATGAGGTACTTGATGAAATACAGATTGCTGGGTCAGACCCCAGGAGTTTCTGATTCACTAGGTGTGGTGTCTGACTCCATTTCTTATGTTTCACTCAGGACACATTTCAAGCCTCACCACTCCTTTAACTCTTTCCGTCCCACGTCTGGGCAAGCTGATCAGAAAGCCTGAGTGTTCCTTTCTTTTGCACTGGTGGGAAGTTCAATCTAAGCAACTATTATTGCAGGCCTCACCCCCTAACTTCCATAAGAACCCAAGCCATTCTCCTTTTCCTGTTTCTCAAGACATTTTTGAACCAGCTCGAGGGTGTGCCCTGATCTCAGAAGGCCTAATTATGTGAGTTTTTAAATGTTCTTAGTATGTGTGTAGCATCATCCATCTTGACATCCAAGCAAAATTTTGGGTAGGGGCTCCACCCTATATCTTTAGATGATCGTGGAACCCAAGGATTTAATTTCTAGGAAGTTTACAAGTCATATGATGGTGTTGGTCAAAGGACCACATTTTAGAACCATTGTTCTAAGGAGTCACGCCCATCCCATTCCCAACTGATCCATTCACAAAATGCATCCAAATATCTCTTTTCTTAAAGAAATCTATTCTATCTCATTCTGTAATTATTTCCTTAGTAAACATTTTTTGTCCCTAAATAAAGTTCAATCTCCTTAGGAGCAGATACCATACATCAACTTTATATTTGCTTTAGCTCACAGCATAGTACTAGGTTCATAGAATTATTGACTCATTTTCTCATTCCATGTGTGAACTAAGGTTAGTGGAGAAAACGGAGATTTTAAAAATCAGATTCCCTATCCTCAAATGAGTATATATTCAAGAGATTTGGACGGAAAGAAAAAGTCTGGGTAGAAGGAAATAGAAAGGAAAATAGAACGAGACTTACATAAAAATTATAATCTAATCATTGTATTAGATATATCACAGCGACTTATTTAAGTTTTACTGAATTTTTGCATGGTAAGTACGTATTATTTTCAATTGGAAAATCAAGAGTTCATGAGGAAGATCCAGTAATTAAACCCAGATCTGCATTATTACAATGACATTTATTTGTTTTTAATGACACTCCATATTTTATTCCACATGATAGTCAGAGTACATTATGTTAGAACAACAGACTTTTTATATAGAGGTAAGGAAATCATTTTTATAAAATAGAAGATTTGTGGTAGAAAGCAGTGTAAAATAAGATTTTTTAAAATTTTCTTTATAAATTATTATAGATCCACAGAACGTGGCAAAAACAACACAGAGAGGTTCCATGTACTCTCTTTACTCAGTTTCTCCCAATAGTAGCATTTTATAGAACTACAACACAATAATCCAAGAAAATAACATTGGTACAATTCATGATCATTATTCAAGATTGCCCCAGTTTTACATGTACTCATTTGTGAGTATCTGTGTGTGTATGCGTGCATGTGTGTATGTGTGTGTAGTTCTATGCAATTTTGTCTCGTGTAGATTCATGTAACCACCACCACACTAAAACTGTTCCATCATCACAAAGAACTCCCTTATTTTAACTTCTATAGTTATACCCACTCCCAGAGTGTCTGTACCATTTGACATTTTCATCAGCAATGTATGAGAGTTCCAAATCCTCCCCAGCACTTGACATTGTCACAATTATACCTTACTAGTTTTTATAATGAGTAATGAAACTTCATTGAGGTTTTAATTTTCATTTTTCTAATCACTAATAATATTGAACATATTTCCATGTGCTTATCTGTCATGTGTTTATTCTCTTTGGTGAAGTATCTGATTATTTCTTCAGTCCATTTTCTATTTGAGTTGTTTACTTTCTTAATGGTAAGCTTTGACAATTCTTTAAATGTTCTGCATATGAGAGTGTTGTCCTATATGTTTTTTGCAGATATTTTTTTCCCTGTAGCTTATTTACTTAGCTTCTTCATAGGACCTCTGACAAAGTACAGGTTTTTAATTTGTATAAGTCCAATTTAATGATTTTCTTTTTCTTCTCTGGATCATGCTTTCTTTTTCACACGTAAGAACTCTTCACCAAGTTCCAGGTCTCAGAATTTTTTCTATATTTTCTTCTAAAAGTCTCGTAGCTTTACATTTTTCATATAAATCCATGATCCATTTTACATTATTTTTTCTATGTTGTTTGAGGCTTATGTTGAAGGTAACTTTATTTAGGCTAGGGACATCCAAATTAAGGCAGCAGCATTTGTTGAAAAGAGTAATCAGTTGACAATACTTGTGTGGGGTTATTTCTGTGTTCTCAATTTCATTCATTCATTTGTCTATCCTACTAATATCACATAGTCTTGATTACTACTGCTACACAGCAAGTCTTAAAATTGAGTAGGATGATTTCTCCCACAATTTTTCTCTTTCAAAACTGTTTTATCTATTCATTTTACAATAAGATTGTTTATGTCTACAGAAATCTTCCTATGATTTTGATAGGAATTGCATTAAAATTGATTATACATTAAATTAATCATATAGATCAATTTGGCGAGATTTGATGTCATTGTTATGTTGAGTCTTTCAATATATGAACACAGCATGTCTCTCCATTTATTTAGTATTTTTGTATGTCTTTCATAGTGAATTTGTAGTCATTAGCATACAGACCCTGTACATGTTTTCTTAAGATTATACATAAGTATTCCATTGGTGGCAGATTGGGGAGTGGGGTGATTGTATGATCTTGTGCAATGTAATCTTGCTAAACTCATTTATTAGTACTGGGATTTTTTTTTTTTTTTCTTCTTAGATTCCTTAGGATTTTCTGCTTAAACAATCATTCCATCTGCACATAAGAAATATTTTATTTCATCCTTTCTAATTGTATGCCTTTTATTTTCTTTTCTTGCCTTATTACACTGGCTAAGACTTCCAATACTATGTTAAGTAAAAATAGTATGAGCAAATATCCTTGACTATTTTTTTAATCTTAAGGAAAAACCCTCAATCTTTCACCATTAAGTATGGTGTAGCTGTGGGGTTTTGGCACATATACTTTATGAAGTTGAGGAAGTCCCTGTATTATTAGCTGACTGAAGGAAATAAGGTTTTGTCATAAAGTTGTGACCAAACAGTAGAGGGCATTAACTGATAAGTTATGGACTTTGAAGATAAATTAGGCAGAAAATTGAGAGCTGGTAAATGTTGTCAAGCAAGTAGCTAACGGATATGGCATATTGAAATGTGAAAGAACTAGATACAAGGAGGTCAAATTGAAGAACAGTTACAATAATCGAGGCATAAGCCTGAAAGGATCAAATTGTATATGAGTAGTAATACAAGAGGGAATCTAGATGGAAAATTTGAGTTACAAATGAAAATTCGGGCTTATAATTATTTGTGAAAAAAGCGTTCTTATTTTTTTTTTAGTGGGTAGCTCTAACCAAAGGTTTACTAATAATAGTTTTATGCTGTATATACATATCTATAATTAAATAATTTATTTATAATTGTTTTTAAGTAATCAAGTAAGATATTAGGGTGAACTACATGATTGAACTACATAAAATTGCCAATATCTATTTTTGACCTACAGTAGGTTAAAATGACAATTTTTTGCAGTTCAAGTGACAATTTTTTGTGGTTCAACCTAATTTTACAGATTCATAATCCCTTACCTAAAAACTTTGGTGTCAGATAGGTTTTATAATTCATACACACACACACACACACACACACACACACATATTTGTGAATATGTATGATCTGTGTATAGATAGATAAATAGTTTTTAGAAAAGAAATAATATATTTATATTGAATATTAATTACCACACACAGTGTAGTCTGGGGCAGCACCCTATGATTAAGCACATTAAAACTCTTTAAGAAAAACTTATTGATAAACACACTGAGTATAATAAAGTCATTAAATAGCCTCACTTCAATTCAGAACAGATTTTGCTATCAAATGTGTGACTTTTAAAATTTGCTTTTCAGAGCTCTTTATATTTCACAACTGCAGAAAAGGGTTTGTGGGCCTATATAAACTATTTCAGGTGCTATAAATATTTTATTTTAAAATGCACATATTTTGCACACATTTAAATATTTTAATAATTTATTTATATTTGACTTTTATAATAAAATAATATTTTTTGTTTCTTTTTCTTTGTGGTAGGGTAATTCAATGTTATTGCTTGGTTAAACAATTCAAAATCAGAAATCATGACCTACCACATCCTTAGAGAGAGATCTATTGTATCAGTGAGCAATGCAATATACACACTTGTAATTCAAAAGCACTGAGGCAAAAACTGTCAAAACAGTACTAAAATTGACAAGGATAGTTCATTAGTCCAGGAACTGATGCGTAATAAACCAGTTGGTGATCAGCTTAATAATTTAAATAAATTTGAACTTCATTAAAAAAAACTACACTTGCTGTTGCAATTAAATTTCAAATCACGTCTGGAAGAAATGTACATGCAATTGTGGGCATTCATCAAGAAGCTAAACCTATTGCCTATCAGAGCAAAATAATCAATAATCAAATTTAAAATATTATTGTTTTAATTGAAAATTTCCGCCTATGTTCTCAGTATTGACTTTTGAGACTTAACAGTGTCAATAAACCAATTTTTTGTTCATTAACACAGAATTAACTTATAAATGCTTCAACATTCTGAATGCTTAAATAAGACAGAAAAAAATTGTTTCACCTGTAGTTGGAAATATACTTCACTTCCTGGAGTTATTTCTCCTGACTTCTGAAATCCATTCATGCATGAAGAATAGTTTTATTATTTATACTTGACATTGCTATTCTAACAAGAAGGCTGTTCTAAAGTTTCTTACCTGGTAAAGATTCTGTAAAAAACCTTTATCTTATTTCTTTTTTAACATTATAATTATATGGTTGTGTGGGAATGGATGTACATATGTGAATGATATGTTATAATTTACTGGTACAGAAAATTTTACCTGGAGGTGGAATGTTAGAGTAACATAAAACCTAAAATGTGTGGAATTGTCTCAGAGGGTAGGCAGATGGTGGCAAAGAAATAAATTTGTAGCAAGGAAACTGAAAAGGTTCTTGGTAAAATCATTTCCTTCATTAATACAGAAGGTGAACCATGTTCCCACTAAGCCTATTACTTGTTCTAGAGGAATTTGTTGGCAACAGTTACAAAGATGGTATGTGATCATTGCTTTCAGTAAACCTACAAGGGGAGATGAAGTTGTGGAAGAATTAAATAATTTGGAGAGAAAGAATGAAGGGGAAATAGCCCAGTTAAGAAAAGATTTTTTTTGTTTGTTTGTTTGTTTTTTGCTTGCAGCCATTTTTATTTTCATTTTGCCACAAATTGGTCACCATTAAGCTGAGGAATAAGAAGATGTGTATGGCATAGAGATCAGTAAGAATAATTTTCACCAACAGTATTCACTCAAGAACCATGACAAAATGAAAAGTTTGGCTGAAATTATTTATAGAAGAGATTTGAAAGGAAAAACAAAAAACAAAAACAGAAACCAGCTAAGTTTCCAGAGGATTTTATTGTCAAAGAAAGCACAAGCCATACCTGCAAAAATGTTCTGAATTGCTGTATCTCTAAAGCAATCCCAGCTTCCAAAAATGCACCAGCAAAATGCAGACTTTGAAACCTATGGTTCTGGTGAGGCAATTTTGATCATAAAACTAGAACAATATTCTAGCAGAAGAAGGGACAACAAGATAGAGGGAACCAGAATATTTTGAGTTACCTATAAGGTAGGACTTATAGACTTTAGACCTACATCCAGGATCGTTCCATGGGAGAAAAATAATTTGTCTGTCCCAGTTCTTTTTAGGGTGATGGTCTTTTTATTACAGCTGCATAACATGCACCCTAGAAGGGCCAAATGAAATTGCCAGATTATAGTAAATACATTTAAGACCAGTCAATAGATTGATAAAGAAAAAGGGAGAAAGGTAGTTGACTAAAAACAAAAGAAGGGATGTCTACTCTGAACTAAAAGGGAATAAATTGGGCAGACCAATGCTTCCACAGATAAGCTAAAAATTAAAAATAATTAAATGAATGAATTAATAAGGCATTTGAGAATTATAGACTTGAAGAAACAAGGTCACAAAGTAGGCAGAACCTTTCTATTGTGATCTCTTCTGCTTCTGGGTGCCAGGCAAGAGGCTGAGAATCTGAGTCACTGATGATGGGGGACAATATCTTATGTTTAAAAACTAGCAGAGTTTCTGACAGTGTTGTTAATACAACAAACAAATAAATGTATACATCTAAAAATATCATATTTAAATTGTTGAAAAGCACCACAAAAGAACAGTCTCATCACATACCAAAGAAAAAAGATAAGAATTACAGCAGATTTCTTTTCAGAATCTCTGAAACTTAGAAGACACTGGAAAGGCATTATAAAGTGTCGAGAGATTAAAAACTGTCCATTCATAATTCTATACCCAGTGAAATAAGTTTCAAAATGAAGGAGAGGTCAACTTCTGGGAAGATGTCAAACTAGAGGTGGCCAGAGCATGTTCCTCCTGCAGAAGAAAATCAAAATGGGCCCACCACTACCACTGCCACAGTTGCCAGAGCCATTGTCCTCTCCAAGAACTGTCACCTATTGCAGAATAGCTCCAAACAGATCAGCATTCTTGTGGGTTGCCTGTCACTGCAGCCATGGACTCCACAGATGTGTGATGCAGCTGAAACTACTGCTGCCATGAATTAACCCCACTTCCACCAAGGACACTGCAAACACAAGGGAGGCAGATACAGCCACCAGTGCCCCTGCCACCCACAAGGTAACCCTGGGGCCACCAAGGACACTACAGACACCAGGAAAGCAGTTGCTGCTGCCACTGAGGATACTATAGCTTTGTGGAACTCCGCTGTGGACACTGCAGCCAAGCAAGCAGCTGCTGCAACCACCATTGCTGTAGTCACCACCACCAGCATCATCAGGCAGCCTCCACTGTGGTGCAAGGAGCCAGCCACCACTGGAGAAACCACTGTCACAGGGGTAGCCAACCAAAGCCACCTCCACAACCATTGCTGAAGCAAAGGCTTTCTGCTACTACAGCGGCACAACAACAGCCACTGCCACTGTGTAACTGGGCCACTGGCCACTTAACTCCATTGACGTAAGGGAGATCACCAGAGAAGTCCAGGGAAGGAGAGTAATAGAAGAAGCATGTGCTCTTGCAGATGACCAAACATCAGTGTAGAGATACTAGATATGCATAAAAATAAGAAAATATGAGTCCACCAAAGGAGTAAAATAACTATCAAGTATCAGACATCATATAGCAGGAAAGCCTTTAAATGACAGAAAAAGAATTCTGAGTAAAAATCTTAAGAAAACTCTATGAGATACAAATATACAGTTAGATGACATAATGAACTGAGCAAAACTATCCCAGATATGAAGGAGGAAATTCACAAAGAGATTAACATTTTAAAAAAGAAGGTAACAGAACTCATGGAACTGAAGGAGTCATTCAATGAAATAAAAAAAAAACACAACTGAGAGCTTAAACAACAGGCTAGAGCAAGCAGAAGAAAGAATTTCTGATCTTGAAGACAGTCTCTTCAAAGTAACTCTGGAAGATTAAAAAAAACAAAAAGAAAAAATAATTTTAAAATTAAAAAACGAAGACAATCTAAGAGGGAAAGCAGACAACCTTAAGTACACAAACATTTAAATCATGGGTATTCCAGAAGGGGAGAAGAAAGGAAAAGGTATTGAGAACATAATTAATGAAATAATAGGGGGAAACTTCCCAGGTGTAGGAAGAGACACAAAACTTCAAATTCAGGAGTCACAGAGATTCCTAAAACAGACTCAATCCTAAAAGGTCCTCTTCGGGCCGAGCCCGTGGCACACTCGGGAGAGTGCGGTGCTGGGAGTGCAGCGACACTCCCGCTGCGGGTTCGGATCCTATATAGGAATGGCCGGTGCACTCACTGGCTGAGTACCGGTCATGAAAAAGACAAAATAAATAAATAAATAAATAAGGTCCTCTTCCATGGCACATTATATAGTCAAACTTGCAAAACTCAAAGATGAAGAGAGAATCCAAAAAACAACAAGACAAAAATGTTAAGTCACCTATAAGGGAGTCCCCATCAGACTAACAATAACTCCAAAGAAACTACAGGCCAGAAGAATATGGGATGATACATGCGAAATACTGAAAGAATAAAAACTGCCTGCCAAACTATCCTTCAAAAAATGAAGGAGAAATAGTGTATTTCCCAGACAATCAAAAACTACAAGAATTCATCACTACATGACCAGCCCAACAAGAAATTCTTAAAGGAGTACTGCATCTAGAATCCATAATATGATAATCACTACCATAATACACAAGAATGAACAAAACCCACTAGAAGAACAAAAGTGCAAATGAGAAAGAGAAAGAAACTGAATCTTATCACCTCCAAAAGCCAACAAATACCAAAGACAAGCAATGTAGGGGCAGGCAGTGGAAAGATATCTAAAACATCCACATGAAAACTGATAAAATGCCAAAAGTAAGACAATACCTTTCAGTAACAACCCTAAAAATAAATCAATTAAATTCCTTACTTGAAAGACACAGACTTGCTGATTAGATTTTAAAAAGCTAGACCCAACTATATACTGTCTGCAAGAGACTCATATCATCTGTAAATACACACACAGACTAAGAGTGAAGGGATGGAAAGAGATGTACCACACAAATGGAAATGAAAAATTATCAGAAGTGGCTATTCTTATATCAGATAAATTAGACTTGAAACCAAAAACCATAAAGAGACAAAGAAGGCCATTACATGATGTTAAAGTTATCTATCCAGAAGAACACATAACAATCATAAATACATATGTACCCTACATCCGAGCACCCAGATATATAAAGCAAACACTATTGTATCTAAGAAAACATACTCAAATACAATAATAGTTGAGGACCTAAACAAAACTCCCTCAACACTGGGCAGATCTCTAGGAAATAAATCAACAGGGAAATACAGGATTTAAACTACACTTTATACTAATTAGAATTGGCAGATAACTACAGAATACTTAATCCAACAACCACAGAATATACATTCTTCTTATCAGCACAAGGAACATTCTCCAGGTTAGACCACATGTTAGATAACAAATCACGCCTCAACTAGTTTTTAAAAAAGTGAAGTCCTTTCAAGTATCTGCTCAGACCATAACAAATTAAAAGTGAAATTCAATAACAAACAAAATTCTGGAATCTACACAAACATATGGAAATTAAGCAACATACTCCTGAATGACATAGGAGTCCAAAAAGAAATTAAAGAGGAAGTAAAAAAAAATCTTCAAACTAATGAAAATAAAGACACAGCATATCAAAACCTGTGGGATACTTCAAAAGCAGTACTAAGAGAGAAGTTTATTGAAAGAAATGCTTACATCAAAAGAATATAATTATTTCAACTAAATAACCTACATCTCAAAGACCTGGAAAAATAAGAACAATCCAATGCCAAAATTAGTAGATGGAAAGAAATAATTAAGATCAGAGCAGAACTAAATGAAATAGAAACACAAAAAATGATACAAAAGATTAATGAAACAAAAACTTTAAAAAAAAAAAAGGAGAAAGCCCAAATAACAAAAATTTGAAATCAAAAGGGAGACATTACAACTGATAAAACAGAAATACAAAGAACCATTAGAGGTTATTATAAACAACTATATGACAACAAATTTAAAAACCTGAAGAAAACAGATAAATTTATGGATACATAAAAGTTACCAAGACTGAACCAAGAAGAAATACAAATCCTGAACAGATCAATAACAAACTGCAGGATTGATGCAGTAATCAGCTGTTTCCCATGAAGAAAAGCCCAGGCCTAGATGGCTTTACTGCTGAATTCTACCAAACTTTTAAAGAGGAATTAATACCAGTTTTCTTCAAACTATTCCAAAGACTGAAATAAAGGCCTTTCTCCCAATCTCATTCTATGAGGCCAGCATCAATCATAGCATTCTATGATATCAAAACCAAAGATACAACAACAACAAAACAAAAACTACGGGCCAATATCTTTAATGAACACAGGTGCAAAAATCTTCAATATAATACTAGCAAATAGAATACAGTAATATATTTTTAAAAATCGTACAACACGGGGGGGGTGAGGTGTATTTTGAGAGTGATACAACAGAATAAACTTTTAAAAAATTTTTAAAAATAAAAAAATAAATCGTACAACACAATCAAGTTGGATTCTTTCCAGGGATGCAAGTTTCAACATATGCAAATCAATAAATATGATACACCACATCAACAAAATCAAAGACAAGAACCATACCATTATCTCAATAGATGCAGAAAAAGCACTTGACAAAATTCAATATCCCTTCTTGATAAAGACTCAGCTAATTAGGTACAGAAGGAAAATATCTCAACACCATAAAAGCCATGTTTGACAAACCCACTGCCAATTTCATCATGAATGGAGAAAAGCTTTCAGGATTGGAACAAGAGAAGGATGCCTCCTCTCACCACTCCTTCTTAACATGGTATTGGTAGTACTAGTAAGAGCATCAGGCAAGAGAAAGAAATAAAGTTCATCCAGATTGGAAAAGACAAAGTCAAATTGTCCCTGTATGCAAATGACATGATCCCATATATAGAAAAGCCTAAAGACTCTACAAAAAAAAATCTGATTAGAGTTGATATACGATTTCAGTAAAGTTGCAGGATGCACAATCAGCACACAAAAATTAGTAGTGTTTTTACACTCCAACAGCAAACTAGCAAAAAAAAAAAAAAAAGAAAGAAATCAAGAAAACTAGCCCATTTACAATAGTCATACACAAAAAATAAAATACCTAGGAACATAGTTAACCAAGGAAGTGAAAAAGCTGTACAACAAGAACTACAAATCACTATTAAAGAAATGAAAGACGTAACAAAAAAGATAAAAAGATATTACAACAAAAGATTAATATCCAGAATATTAAAGCAACTTAAACAACTTAACAGTAAAAAATCAAATAACCCAATTAAAAAAATGGGCAAACGAGCTGAATAGGCATTTCTCAAAGGAAGAATATACGTATGGCCAACAGATACAAGAAAAAAATGTTCAACATCACTCAGCATGTGTGAAATGCAAATCAAAACCACATTGATATATCATCTCACCCCAGTTAGACTGGCTACTATCAAGCATACAGAGAATAACAAATGCTGGTGAGGATGCACAGAAAGGGAAACAGTTCTACTTTGTTGGTGAGACTGTAAATTTGTGCAGCCATTATGGAAAACAGTATGGAGGTTCCTCAAAGAACTACAGATATAACTGCGATGCAATCCAGCAATTCCACTGCTGGGTATACACCCAAAGGAATGGAAATCATCATGTTGAAGGTATAGCTACACCCATATGTTTATCCTAGCTGTATTTGCAATAGTCAAGAGTTGGAACCAACCAAATGTCCATCATCAGATGACTACAGAAGGAAAATATGGGATGTATACACAATGGAATACTACTCTGCCATAAAAAAAAGAATGAAATGCCATCATTCACAGCAACATGGTTGAACCTAGAAAATAATCATTAAGTGCAATAATCCAGGCACAAAAAGAGAAACAGCACATGTCCTCACTCATAAGTTGAGGTACAAAGATAAACAGATACCTTTTTTAAAAAAGAAAGAAAGAAAGATACAACAATCAGAATAATAGATTGAACTTCAAAAAGGAGAGAACAGAAGTGAGGTTTCCACAGGTGGGAAAGGGTGAGAGGGATGGGTGTAAAGGGAAGAATTAGTACAGGGCCATGAAAATTGATTACATTGTATAATGTTAAATATGTTAATTATCTTCATTTGAGCATCTCATATTGCACACAGGTAATGATATTCAACTCTGTACCACACAGCAAGTTTTAATCAACTATGTTACAATAAAAAAAGCCTGTTAGACAAAAAAATTGAGAGAATTTATTGCCAGCAGACCTTTACTAAAAGAATTATTAAAGGAAATAATCAAGTGTATTAATGTGATACCAGAAACTTGCATCTACAAACACATATAAATATCTCTGGATAAATTTTAAATAGCTGCAAGTATAAATGATTTTTTAAATTAATTTTAATTGCTCTAATGTATGACTGTTTAAACAATAGGAATAGCAATGTATTTTAAGTTTATGGCATATGTTAAAGTATAATAATAGCAACATAAATCATTCCTGATAAACAATCAAATAGGAATAGAGAGGGCATCAAAAACTCACTCACTGCTATCCTTGTATCTAATATAATAGTCTGAATACTTTTCTCCTAAAATCAGTCAGAAAGAAAGATTATCTGTTCTCAATAGTTCTATCCAACAACCTACTGGATGCCTTTGCCAGTATAAGGTAATTAAATGAAACAAAGTTACACCTATTTGAAAGGAAGAAACAAAACTGCCTCTATTCACACATGACATGACCTTCCATTTAGAAAATCCCTAATAATCACAAAATTCATCAAGAAGTAATCAGTGAGTTTAACAAGGTTGAAGAATACAAAGTCAATATATTAGCAATAAACAATTGCGAATTGGAATAAAAATCAAGAGCATTTACAATTGCACCAAAAATATGAAATACATAGATAAAAACTTTACAAAATGTGTGCAAAATCAGCATAATCTGTTGTTTCAACACTGTTCACTGTTGAAATAAAGAATAGAAATTAAATTAATAGAGAGAAATACGGTGTTCACAAATTGCAAGATTCAATGTTATGGTACCAATTTGTCTTATTTGTATCTATAAATTGGACATGATCTCAGTGAAAACACCAGCAGGGTTTTTTGTAGAAATCAACCAGCTATACTATAATGTATATTGAAAGACAAAGAAAATATAATATCCTAAACAACTCACTTTAAAAACAACAACAACAACAACAAAGTTGTAAGACTCACACAACCTGATTTCAAGATTTACTACACAGCTATAATAATAAAGAGAGTCTGGTATTAGAAAAGGATCCACAAATAGATTTTTAAAAAATAAATAACAGAATAGAAGCCCATACGTAGGCACAAGCTTATACGGTCGGTCATATGATGTTTTTTTAAAGGCAACAGAACAATCTTATACAAAAGAGATACTTTCAACAAAAGGTGCTAGAATAAACAGATCTCCATATTTGGGAAGGAGGGGGAAAGACCTAGACTCTTACCTCACATAATACAAAAAATTAATTACAGATAAATCATAAACCAAAACATAAAATTAGCATTTATAATGCTTCTACAAGAAAATCTATGAGAATTTTTTATGGCTTTGTGTAGGCAAAATTTTCTTTGGACATGGAGCACAGTACATAGAAATCAGATTTAATAAATTAGACTTCGTTACCTAAAAACTTCTGGTCATCAAAAGACCTATGTCCTACAGACATAGTAAGTATATTGTAATATAAGTATACTTAAGTATATAAGTAATATATTGTCCTGAAAACAATATTATTATCTGACTTGTAAAAAGAAAAAAACCTTTCAACTGAACAGTGGTAAGAGAAATTATTGATTTTGATGCATAAAATTACTTAACTGAGGTAAATTGAAAGTATTTTTCAGTGTGGTCTTTAGACCAGCTACGTGACCCAATTGACCCAATTCCCTAGGTCCGGGAGAGTGCTACTGAAACAGTTTCAGATGATTCAGCCTGGAAATCTGCATTTTAGTTAGCATGCCAGGTGATTCCTATTACACGTTGGTTTGAAACTCTTTCGATAATATCCATATTCAGTAGGCCAGTTGAATTTTCTTTATCTCATTGTCTGCAAAACCATGGGATTCACCCTACAATGCAGTTGTTGCTTCCATCTTCCTTTCTTACCATAATCTTCTCTTTCCTCACTCCCATGGCATATGGTACCCTTCCTCTATAACCTATATCTTCTTAGAGTGATGTCTTATTCCTTCATTCCATTTTTTAATTGTTCATTGTGTTTTACTCCAAATAAAATAATAAATATTAACACTATCATTGATACTTATAATTCCAACTATGTTCATTATCTATATCCTGCAAGTACAACAGAAAACATATATATATATAGCTCTTCCTGGATATCTAGCTATTCAGAATGCCAAGAGTTGAGACTTCTCACCTTCTAGTCACACGTCTGCCTGAACCATAGTAAACACTGAGTATTAAGTTTGTCTAACAAATGAAATACTGGACATGGGAATAATAGCAGCAAACTCACATAACTCTGACCACTTACAATATAATTTCAGATATTTACCTTATTGTTCTCTTTCAAGAAACGTGAAGTTGAGCGAAATCATATTTATAAATGAGGAAACTGAGTCACAGAAAAATTAAGAATTAAAAAGGATTTCAACTAGTTCTTGCCACTTACTATTCAAGTGGTGTCACTAGACTAGTAGACTGCTTTGTGGCAGAAGCAAGACTTGATATTTGGTGTTCCTTTCCAAAAGTGTAATTTATAGTGTCTCTTGGGCTTTTGTGACAACACTTATAATTTATTCTTCAGGATTAACCTTGGTACTTGATTGACCTGAGTTCCTTCATTTAAAAAAGTATTAGAGAAAATGGGACACACAGATTGTTTTTTTACTGTTAGAACTTTCAGGAAGCATCTTGATGGAAATGAAAAGCCATTAGGTCAGGCAGACTGATAAAGACATGGGTATTGTAATATTGTTCTTGCACTTTACTATTAAGTTTTAAATTTCAGTATTAAAATAGTTTGCTTGGTCTCCAATTGATCCACTCATGCTCATGATAAATTCTGCATATGGCCAGTATCTTTATCTATCAATCAAAACAAAATCCCTTACAGTAAAACAATAATATCAGAGAAGGAGTGCTCAGATATTTAACTGATAGTAACAAAGGAATCACATTGCAAGAAAACAAAAACCCATCCTGGAACTCAACCACACAGAGCAAGCATGTCCTTGCTTGTAACCATCACCCAAGTGTGTATAGTTCATACTAAACCTATTCGTCCCTGACCACACAACATGTTATGAAGCATTTGTTAAACTTAACCTTGTAACTATGAAATTTGACTTTAACAATCAAAATGCTTCTCAAAGCATTTTGAAATTTAGAATTTTAAGATCATTTTAACCCTGGAATCTTCATTTGTTGCTCCTATGCAGGGGACAGCAGCTCCAAATCTTAAAGGGAACTAAGCGCTTACATAAAAGGACAGGTGTTCCCACTTTCTTGTTAATGACACTCTAAGTGCGGATGATGATGATCCTTATCAGTCATTACTAAATTTACTTCACAGAAATTAAGAATTAAATTACAGTTTTAAGGCTCATTAGGTCTTGTTAAATTTGTTGAATTGCCCACATGTGTGTGTCTTGTCCTCCATGGGGTATCTGTAAAGCAGGTGTTTCAATTCATTGGAAGTTTGTTGCGTTCTATTCTGCTCAACAATTATTATACAATTGTGTTTAAAATTCCAGGTTGGGTTCTTATATTTGAAGATCAGACTTCAAATAGTCATATTTGACTATTCAAGTTTAGCATAAAGAGGAATAATATGGAAATGGTCTCCTATGGGAGCTTTTCTAAAAGAGTATTGAATGTGAATTTCAAGGGCAGAGTAGGGACCACATTCCAAACTTAATGTCTTTCTCACTTGTCTCCATATTCTGATGCCATACAATTCCAAATACAAGTGCAAGTGGGAAGATCTTGTACATTTTTATCCATGCCTATGAGGGTGTGTCTTCTAATGCACTAAGAGTACAACTCATTTCTCTTTGAATGCAGGGGATATTAAACCAGATAAAAATTATCACTGTTATATAACTCTTCCCTTCTCCTCTTGTACATATAGTCTCTCCTAGGCAAGAGGAAAATTCCCCAGGCAATGTCACCTTCAATTTAATGGTCTTCTTTGAAAACTAATACCAAATCAAACTGAATGTTTTGGGGTAGAAAAAGAATGAGATTCAGAAACAGATCAAATAACAGTATGGACTTTAAAGCAAATGTTAATATTTGCAAATCAGTCATTTTAACTGTAATTTTAAAATTATGTTGTATTTGAGAGATTTATTAACATAGCTGATTTTTTTATAGTTTCATGAGATGCTGTAAGTTTGCACTAACTTTACACTGGAATTTTAGAAACAGGATGAATTTTCACATTAAATATCTTACATAGGTATCCTAAGGCAAGGCAATGTCACAAAAAGAGAAGATGCTGAGAATGGATTTCAGCTCCTTTAATCTCAGTCTAGTTTTCTCTCCACAAGGTAATAGTGCCTACATTTAAGAATGTCTTACCTCACATTGATAATAATAATAATAGTAATAATAATAAAAATTCTGAAGCAAGTGACTACTGTAAAATACTCAAGAACTAAATGTCAGTATTTTTGTTTTTTAGATCTATGAAACCATATGTAGGGAAATTTGTGAAATAAATGAGGGGTTTTAATTGTCAAAAACCTGGGCCTCTAGCGAATTTACTAAAAAAAGAAAAAAAGAGTGTTTTATACCCCACTGGGACATTAGCAGAACAGCATCTCCTGTCACCTGACTACACACCACACTCACAAGGCAAATCAATATTCAAATCCTTAAGGAGTTCCTCCTCCAAAAATGAACAGTTGTATCACTGAAATAAGGAAAACTGATTTTCTAAATTACATATACCTTTCTTTATAAAGAGTGACTGCCATAGGCATAAGAATGTAAATTGGTTTTGGGGTTGTTTTTTTTTTTTTTACTGAAATGTAATTGATTATACATATTTGAGCGGATCGGAGTTATATTTCAATACCTGTGTACGGTGTGTTATTGTCAAATCAGGAAAATTAGTATACTCATCATTACAAACTTACTCATTTATTTGTGTTGAGGAGGACATTTGATCTCCTGTCTTCTAGTCATTCGATAACATGCAGTAAATTATTGTCAATTATAGGGGCCTAGCTACACTGTACATCAGTAGAACTAATTTACCTAACTAGTTTATTTGTATCCATTAACCCATTTCTTGGTATCCCTCCTCCCTTTCCAGGCTCTAGAAATCAGTTTTGTTCCCCCTTATGAAAGTTCAATGTATTATCATGATTCTTTTCTCTCTCTCTCTCTCTCTCTCTCTCTCTCTCTCTCTCGTCTGAGGGCATGTTTCACTTAACATAATTTTCTCCAAGCTCATCCATTTTGCTGCGAATGGCAGAATTTTATTCTTTTTTGTTGCTGAGTAGTATTCCATAGTGTATATATACCACATTTACCTTACTATAATGTCCATCAATGGACAATTAAGTTGATTCCATATCTTGGCTATTTTGAATAGAGCTACAGTAGACATGGGAGTGAAGGTATCTGTTCAACATGATAATTTCCATTCCTGTGGGTATATACCCAGTAACAGGATTGCTCAATTGTCTTGTAGTTCTATCTGCAGTTATTTGAGCAATCAATAAATATGATACACCACATCAGCAAAATGAAGGACAAAAACCAAATGATCATCTCAGTAGACAACCCTGCAACACCCCTCGATGATAAAGACTCTCAAAAAATTAGGCATAGAAGGAAAATATCTCAACACTATAAAACTCATATGTGACAAACCCACAGCTAGCATCTTCCTGAATGAGGAAAGATGAAAACTTTTCCTTTAAAAACAAGAATGAGACAAGAATGTTCACTTTCACCACTCCTATTCAACATAGTATTGAAAGCTCTAGCAAGAACAATCAGGCAAGAGGAAAAAATAAAGAACAACCAAACTGGAAAAGATGAAGTCAGATTTTCCTGTTTGCCGATGATATGATTATATGTGTGTGTGTGTATATATATATATATATATATATATATACACACACACACACACACACACAATCCTCTGGCTTCTTTTTCAGGGTTTTGTTTGTTTTTTTAATCTTTGATTTCCTGATTTCCTGCAGTTTCAATAGGATATGCCTAAGTGCGGGACTTTTTTATCTTTTTATTTTTTTTTTCCTTGGCATTATCCTGTTTGATGTTCTCTGAGCTTTCTGGATCTGTGGTTTGATTCTGACATTAATTTGTGAAGAATTCTCAGTCATTATAGCTTTAAATATGTTTCTCTGTTCTTTTCTTTCTTTCTGCTTGTTCTTGTATCCTCATTATGTTTGTATTATAACTTTTTAATTGTACCATAGTTCTTCTCTATTGTCATATCCTCAAGCTCAGAGAATTTTCCCTCAGTTTTGTCCCATCTACTAATGAGCCCATCAGTCATTCTTCATTTTGGTCACAGTGTTTTCATCTCTAGCATTTTATTTTGAAACATTCTTAGAATTTCCATCTCTCTGCTTACATTATTCATCTATTCTTGCATGTTGCCTGTTTATATCATTAAAGCCCTTAGCATATTAATCATAGCTATTTAAATTCTCTATCTGATAATTCCAGCATCCCTGCCATGTTTGGCTTTGATGCTTGCTCAATCTCTTCAAACTGTGTTTTTGTTTTTAGTGTGCCTTGTAACTTTTTACTGAAAGGTAGACATGATGCACTGGGTAAAACGGACTGCAGTAAATAGACCTTTACTAATGTAGTGGTAAGGTGTGGGTGCAAAGGAAGCTTCTATAGTCCTATGATTAGGCCTGTCTCTCCTTCAGTGCGCCTTTGTCCCTAGGCTGTGAACATCACCAGTGCATCTCAGTCTCCACCTCTTCCTTAGGTAGGACAAGGCGGCTGGAGGGGGCTGGAGTTGGATATTTTCCTTCCTCTATTTGGTAGGCTCTGATAAAAACCCAGCAAATCAGCCTCCATCAGAATAGTTTCTCCCAAGGGCAAGCCTTATTAAGAAGAGAATGTTCTGGTGTATTTTAAAATGGTTCCTTTTGGGCCAACCGAGTGGCCCACTCGGGAGAGTGCAGCGCTGGGAGCGCAACGCAGTCCCTCCGCGGGTTCGGGCGCCCTGTGGGCGACACCAAGCCAAGGGTTGCGATACCCGTCACAAAAAAAATGGTTCCTTTTCCCTTCCTCCTGCCAAAAACACAAGGGTGTTTTTTTTTGTTTGTTTGTTTGTTTGTTTACTCAGTTGTTCACTGTGAAAACCAAATCAGGTTCCCGGAAGTTAAACTCACATTATTGTGGAGTCCCCTCCCCAATGACTAAAGTTAACTCACACTTGTCCACACTGAGCCTCAGCAATTTGTCAACTACTTTTTACGTTTTCCTCCCTCACTATGGAATCCTACGGATGTTTCTGACCATAGGTTCTTGCCTTTGCAAACTATAATTCTCTGTATCCACCTATATGTCTCTCCAGTTTTAAGGGCAGTGGTTTGCCCTGTGAACCTCACTTCTCTGACCAATCTAAAAAGAGTTGTTGATTTTTTTTTTAAATTTGTTCAGCTTTTTACTTCTTGTTAGGACAGAGTGTGACCTCTAAGCTCATATACCAGACTAGAAGCCCACAAACTCTTTTAATGTTGATAATTCACATCACAAATTTGCAAATCATAAAAAAGTATTTCTCACTGCAGGCTTTGATTAAAAAACACTGATTCAGTAGAGTCCAGGCTTTCCCTGGCTTTTGTTTAAAAATCATATTTTAAATGCTGGCCTGGCTTTTTTCTTTTTAAATCCAGTGGATCCATTTTCTCTGCAGTGTTTCTTTACTAAGGCAGCAAAAGAAACCAAAATAGAAACGTTATGAAATTAATAATTAAATATTGCCTTAAGATGTAATACTTTTGCTGATGAAACATTTTTTCCTTGAGGTCTGTTGAAATTCAAAACCCATAATGAATTTGGATTAAAGTACCTAACAATCAAGTTTAAAAAATGCTTTGAAATTCAGCTCATGACTCTTCCTAAAAATATTACCAAAAGATACATCATTTACAAGATATCATTATATGATATTTTATATAAAAAAATACATTTTAAATTCTAAATTATACAGCTTTTCTTTTGCCCAGTGTTCCCTAAATCTATACATGAGGACATCTGAAATAGCAATCTGAAGAAGTTATGGTTATTAAAAAATAAATCACACTAGCAAGCCATTCAATAATTTAATATGACCACATATTGAGTAGTGATGGATTTTTATTCATAATTTAAATATAGGTGATTCAAATAGAAATGTAAATTTGTAAATACCACAATTAATGGAGCAACATAAAATCATGTGTAAAGATATTTTAATATCCTCCCTTTGTTCTTCATATAGATTAAATGATCTATTTCTTCCATTAGTTTTACAACATTAAAGTACTTTTCATAAATTAGACAGGCTACCTCCTGTTTTACAAAAACAAAATCAAAAGAAAGATGATAATGTTTCTAAAAAAGAATCAGAAAATCCTAAATTAAATCATGTTTTAAATGGTGTGGCTTTCTGGGAATTTAATTATTTTACCTTACAAAGCTCCCATGAATCTCTGTGTGTTTGAGTAAATATATTAGTTTAAATCATCTACCTGCCCACTGTGTGCCTTTTTAAAAAATGCAATTACATTACCCCACCTTATTATTCTCTACAGGCAATAAAAACTCATATTCCAAATAAGTAATGTACTGGTATAAACATAAAAACAAAGGTCTCATCTAAATCTCCCAACTCATTTTTTAAAACCCTTAATATATAAATGTTTTTACCATAACTTTTTGGAAATATTTTAGATAAACTTTTCAAAAGAAATGTACAAATATCCAACCAATTATATTTTCATACGTTTTAATTTTTCTTAGTCATTTTAACTTTTCTTGATAATATTAAGTGATTTTTTTTTAACTAACTCTACTGATTCTTGGTGTGCTGGTGAAGAATTTCAAAGCATATCACAATCTTTTTTATTTTTGTATTTATAATTTTTACCAAATTCTTTGTAGTTTGGATTCTAACCATCTTAGAAAATATTTCCTAAAATTTTGATGCCTACATTATAGTAATGTGAGTCATTTTAGTCCAGAATTCTGAAATTTAATCTGGAGAAGTCATAAATGGAATATAATTTGTCCCAATAATGACAAACTTCTTGGTTCTTAGAAAATTGACCAGTTAACTTTCATAGGCTTTCATTTACCAAGAATGATGTGTGGAAATGTGATTGGACAACCATTGTACTGTCACCACTATCAAACACACAAAAACTGTCAAAATAAGATTTTAGTATAATTCTTTAAAATAAGTTGGTTTGCATTCATGCAGAATATATAATGAACAGATTTTCAATTTCTGTTAATGAATATTTTTGACATAATATTAAATATTAGTACCATGGAGAGTCCCAATACTTAAAAAAAATATTTAGGGAACGTCCTTCATCCCTACTCAACTAGACTTTTATAATTTTAGTTTACGTGGACCTCTACTATTGTTTCTTATTCCATTCAAGTGATGTGTTTAGCTAGCCAAAATAACCTGTTAACACTGAATTTCCTAGCAGTGATTTAGTAGCTGTCACAGCAATCAGCATGGGAACACCTAAATGCTATTGATGGCTTCCTATTGATTGCTATAAAAACACACAAATAAAATGTGAACTCTAAAAATCTATTTACAGCCATAGATGTAATCCTTAAGTACAGTTTGCTGATTTTCAGCTGGCTTTGCTTGAGCAACTCATTTCTTTCAAGGGCATTCATTGCACAGCAACATTCACAATGAAGCTTACAATTACGGGGTATTTGAAAACACCTGTTTTGTAATAATTTTTAAAATAACAATCACTTTCTTGACATTAAATATAATAAAGCACTTGGCCAGGCTTTAATTTACACTATGATATATTCTGTGCCATAGTCGATGTTTTTACCACAAACCACCATTTTGGGAGCACAGTGGCAAACTGAAAAACCCACTGGAGTTATTTGATTTAAACTGAATTCCTCTTCAAACACTTCCTGGACACTTCATCTAGCCCAACTGCTTTGAGTTTCAGTTTTCCTTGACTGTAACATGGAAATTACAGTTCTTGCTGTTTTTAGAATTATAAATTTAGAGAATAGAAGAATTCTATGACAGCTTAAAGGTCATTTATTTTACAAATTTGGAAACTGAAGCCCGGTATCTGGGTTCAACTCTAGTCTTGCATCTTGAATGAGGATTGTTTCTGAGAGAGAAGTAACGGTGGTGGTATTAATAAATTTAATAACTGGTAAAGCAGGGGCACCCATCAGGCAAAATTAATGACACTCTAATTAGAACACTTACTTGCTTTAAACAATTGATTGTGCCTCTTCTGGTGTGTAACTGCCTTGGTAATGTATCATTTTTCTAGAGATGCTGTTCAAAGTACAACAAACTGAGTAGCTTAAACATAACTATAATGTCTCAAAGTTCTGGAGGATAGAACTCCGATATCAAGGTGTCATCAGGGTTGGTTCCTTCAGGCAGTCTTTAGCATTCCTCGCCTTGTAGAAGCATCACCCCAAACTCTACCTTCATCTTCACATGGTGTTCTCCCCATGTGCAAGCCTTCCTGTCCAAATGTTCCCTTTCCATAAGGACATCAGTCATATTCGATCAGGGCCCACCCTAATCATCTCATCATAACTTACCTAATTATATCTTCAATGACTCTAGTTCTAAATAAGGTCACTTTCTGAGGTATTGGGGATTAGGATTTCAATGTATGAAGTTTAGGGTTTATAGTTCAACCCATAAAAGGTAAAATTGAAACTTATTATGCAAGGATGTTGCAACATGAATCACCAATACTTTATTTGATAAACTATAAATGTTTCTTGAAATATTCAGTAATCTCTCTCTCATAGTGCCATTGATTTTGCAATAATTCTTTTTCTCTAGAAGAATGTATAGAAAAATGTCACCTAGAAATAAATTGATGTGTATTTTCCAGACTGTTTGTAATAATAATAAAATTGATATCTTTATGACCAAAACTTAGAAAATCTATCACACGCTGAGAAAAAAAATATGGATTTAGTAGCATCTAATGTGTCATATCCTGGATCTTTCACACTTATTCCTTAATGTCAGAGGTAGTCAATAGAATGAACATATTAAACCAGGATAGCATTCAGCACCAAAGTTTGGCAAGGATTTGCCAAAAGTTTAGCAGTAACAATTCAAAAAGAAACAAGTAAAGATAATGCAGTAAAATCTCAGACTGCTACAAAACCACAAGTTATATACACACATGTACATATTACCTGAACATCATAAGAAGTGAGACTTGAACGCCTCATTCCCACTGAAAAAGGGAACACTGGGTAAATTTCATAAAGACACCGTCGGCCAGCCCAATGCAGACATAAGAAGAGGCATTAATTGCAAACTTTGAGTTCTTAATGACAGTGTTGAGGTTTGCACAGCAGAAAGCTGAGATGTATTTTATTTCCTTGAGCTTTATGGGGGTAATATGTTATAAAGTGTAGTCAAGTAATAGATAAGCCTGATACTTTAAGGCTGTGGCTGCAGACATTTGGCTGAGAGCAAATGTGCTTGGGGCATAGTTTTATTGAGGGGCTGTATTTCATCGCAATATCCTTCCACTCCAGCTTTTAAGAGCAAATTCAGTGGAGCTCATTTAAAAATCTTCTCAAAGACTGTCTGTGGAGATAAAGAGAGTTCTGGTTTATCAATAGTACCAATGGCCTTTTTCTTGTGTTGCACTTTCTCCACTGAATATATAATGACAACCAGGAAACAGCCCTTTGGAAATAACATTAACTTCTTCAGGACATCAGGGTATCCAAATGTGTCTCTTTGAACTATAAAGTCACTGTAGAATTCTTCTTACCTCCACTATATGTCATATTTTATAAATGTATGATCATCTTCCACAACATTTGTATCACTAAATAATCGTTTTGTTTATCTTGTCTTTTGTTTTGACTTCATGAAGCAAAACTCTCCACTGTGATTCACTTGAAACTTACAGAACAAGGAATTGGGAACATACAGAAGTACTAAATTAATAATCTGAGCTCTTTATGCACCTAACTAAGGGAAATTTCAGGTCTTTGTAGAATCATTGAACTTTAGCATTTGCCTGATGGCAGACTATTAGACATGGCAATGCTATACTGAAATATACCATAAGATACAATGAAGGCCATATTTGTTTATTGTAACACACTTGAAAGGGGTGAGAGGGAAGGAAAGTAGACTATGCAGTATTTAGAGAAATAATAATAATAGTAATAATGAAGTCATAAACATGTATTTCATATTCATAATGTGTCAGCCACCGTACTAAGTACATTCTATAGACGATGATAGTAATGTTCACAATTCTACAAAGTATGTGAGATTGTTAACCAAAAAATGAGCTGAAACAAGAAAGTAAAAAAGCATCTTTTTAATCTCTTCCTGCAGAAATCTAGTTTATTTAAGATAAATCAAGATTTAAAAATTTCACAAGTCATTTTTTAAGGAAGTATTTTATTTATTTATTTATTTATTTATTTGTGACCGGTAAGGGGATTGCAACCCTTGGCTTGCTGTCGCCCACACCGCGCTCAGCAAGTGAGTGCACCGGCCATCCCTATATAGGATCTGAACCTGCAGCGGGAGCACTGCTGCGCTCCCAGCGCTGCACTCTCCCAAGTGAGCCACGGGGTCGGCCTGGAAGTATTTTATTTTGATATTAGTTGGAAGCACTGAAATGCATTGGAAATAAAATGGGTTACAGAATAAAAATGCAAGGTTTTTTGTTTTGTTTTGTTTTGTTTTGTTTTTGGCATCTGCACTAACACTAATAATTGTTAGGATAAGCAGAAAATTTATGCCAATTTAAGGTTTCCTTGAAAGAAAAGATTTTTAAAGGAAAAAAGAGTCACTGACGGCTTTCTTTATGCCAAATATCTTATGATGAAAAATATAAAAGAAACATATTCTAAGGAAATTTTTTAAAAAGTAACTTTTTAAGCTTCTAATATGTAATCAGAGAAAAACTAAACAATGAAATAAATGAATATGCATTTCACAATTAGGCGAACAATTACACTTTTTGAAATTTCCATGTGGCTTTTAAAAATTTACCCTTAAGTATGATCACTGATTCTCAATGTAATTGAATGAAAATGTTGCCATGATCTTTTGTAGAGAACTGCATATAAAACATTATCTTTGTGCATATATTTATAACATTCTTATCTTTGATAACACAACAAATGCCCAAAGTAATGAAATGCCCAGACTCGGTGGTCCTTGGATAACATCATACAGGGCATCTTAATTCTTTGGTTGTTAATTCATTAGAAGGAAGAGAAGAAGAAAGATTATTTCTCACACATTGTGTGTGTTCTCTGTTGGTAAGCTGTGCTTCCATTCCACATCTTCATGACTTTGAGACCAAGGCTATTAGAACAAGCTCTGTTTGGAGTATTGCTCACTTTTGAGGCAAAAAGAAAAATCAGTAAATAACCATTGCTGGCTCTTAAAGTGTTTGCCTGAGTAAAGCGTACTTCCATCCACCTTTCATTAACCAAATCTAGTCACATGGCCACTTCTAAGTTCAATAGGGTTCAGATATAAAACCCACTAACAGATACCACAGAGGAGAAAAGCAAAATATTTTTAGACAGTAATACACTCTACCATAGCCCATATAAGATCACTGTGGACATTAAGTCTTAACTTAGGAGTGGGTAAAAAAGGGTCTAAGAGCCCCAAAAACTTTTCATAGAGAGGTTCAAATCTTCAGTGTTGTAAACTTGGTAATATAATATTCAACCTAGATCAGTAACCTAAATTACCACTTAAGGAGAATTGTATTCATTTATTTACTTATTTGAAGGAAAAATAGCTGAACATAGAAAAACTCTTAAAGACCTGGGCCTAAATTCTGACTTAGGCTACTTACCACCTTATGTACACTGGTAGAAAATAGGTATACAACTTTATAATTCAAAGTAAGTTTTCTAAAAGTATTTATTTTGATGAGAAATTTACTAGTGCATCCAGGCAATTTTCCTGGAGCAAGAGTCAACCTTATGAAATAATAAATTTGCTTGGCATTTCTACTGTGACTCCAGAAACGTTTTTAATACAGAAGAAAGCCTGCACAATGTCCAATATATTTTCCTCTTACCAATACATGCCTTTTTCCAAAAATAATTTCTAAGAACATATGAGTAGTAGTCAGAGTTCTCCAGAGAGAGAGAACCAATAGGATAGGTATACAAATATGTGAGAGAGAATTGATTAAGGGAATTGGCTCACTCGATTATGAAACCTGATAAGTCCCACGGTAGGCCTTCTGCAGACTGGATGCCAATAGCATGGCTCCATCCAAGTCTGGAAGCCTGAGAATCGGGGAAGCTGGTGATGAATGTCAGCACAAGGCCAAAGGCCTGAGAACCCAGATGTGCTGCTAGTGTAATTCCTGAAACTCAAAAGCTGAAGAATCTCAAGTTCCAATGTGCATGAACGGGAGAAAAGAGTGTTATCTCAGTTCCAGCAGACATGTATATAGAGAGAAAGATTTGCCTTTTCCTCTGTTTTTGTTCTCTCTGGGCTCTCATTAGATTGGTTGGTACCCCCCTATATTGAGGGCAGATCTTTCCCACCTAGTCCACTCAGCCTCACACGCTAATTTCTTCTGTAAATATCCTCATAATAACACCCAAAAAGATTGCTCTACCAAGTTTCTAGGCACTCCTTAATCTAACCAATTAGGCACCTAGAAGTAACCATCACAATACCGTTAACAACATGTCCGTTGACAGTCCATGAACCCAAGAAAGCCAGGACATCTTCAACTTTAAATATTTGTTTCCAATAAGAAATTCTACCTCCTTTCATAAAAATCTCCACTAAAAGCCATTTGCAAGTCCATGTCTCAAACCTCCATAACCTCAGTTAAAAAGAGAGAGGAAAACAAAAACAAGCATGTCCTCTACCTCTCTAGTTGCATAGTGTTCTACCTTTTTACCTAGATAACTCTTCTGAGAGACTCTCCCTGTGTCTTCCTATAGTTTGATTTTCCCACTGATTCATTCCTCACCACTCCACAATCTGGCCTGTGGTCCCACACTTAAACAATACTCAAGCCATTGGAAACGTATGGGAAGATTATGCACTTGGTCATTTGGGTTTGCTCAAAAGCCTTTAACCAGTTTTTAAATCTCAGTGAAAATAAGAAGTGAACTGCATTATCTGTGTAGGCAAGTGGCTACTGGATTGAATATTTGTAAATTTATTGGTGACCTTAGAATGAGCAATTTCAGTGGCTATCCCACTTTCAACAACATGTCAGTGCTATGTTTTATTGGGGACACTCAATCTGTCTTGAAGCTTTCTCTTCCCTCAGCTTTAAAGATGCCACATTTTCTTTATTTGCCTTCCAACTCTCAACTCTTAATTCCAACTATTCTGTTTTTTCTTTTTTTCTTTTCGTCTTCTTTTTTTTTTTTTTTTTTTTTCTTTTTGGATAGGGAAGTGGCTACACTTACTCTAGATACTCCTTAACTGTGGGTGTAAACCAAGAAATTATTTTTGCCCTCTTTCTTCTTATTTTACACACATTTTTTCAAGTGAGTTCATTATTTCTCCCACTCTCAATTTCTCTCTATTATGTTTCCTCTTCAGAGTGAATGGTGTTACTAACCACTCTAGCACCTAAATCAGAAATAAAAGTTCCACTCTTGATTCTTCCCTCTCCTTTATCTACTCACTCTCCAATAGTCACTAAGCTCCCTTTCTCCTACCTTTAAATATATCTCAAAATATCCTTTTCCCTTGCTTTTATCTTTACTGCTATTCTCTGAGCTTGCATTATTTCTTACCTAGGTCTACATAATATATTCTATCAGGCAATTTGTGGAGAAAAATAATCAAACAGCCTCAGGAGTGTGAGCACATATTTAAAAACCTGGCAAGCATTCTCTTTGTCTCTGACTTGTCACATTTCTTCTGGACTACTACATATGTGATCATGTATTATACGGGCAGACTGCATATGCCTACACTAAATACAAAACTTGAGCAAATTTTAAATAAATAAATAAACAACAAACTAATAAATAAAAGTTATCAACAATTTATTAAGTATGTTTTATTTATAGCCCCACTAGTAGTTTAGGTCAATGGAGTCACATTTGAAGGGGAGAAAGGAAACAACCATATATTGACACTTAATAAATATTGACACATATTATTTCACTACATTACACAGTTTTTGAGGGCAAGTATTATATTCTGTTTATTTCTATAGTCCCAGAACTATTTTTATGATATAATAGATATTTAATAAAATGTGCTTATTAATTAATGAAGTTTTATTACAACCTCATGAGGTAGTTATACTACTATGACAATTTAACAGATGAGGAAGTCAATATTTGGAGAATTAATCTGAAATAGATTTTAAAGTTCCTCTGTCCTGTAAGGATACAGGACTTGTCTCAATAAAATAAGTCAAAGTTGTTATTCTCGCAAATTTTAAAATCTAGTGAAGGAGACAGGCAAAGCAAACAAAAGATTGATGGGTGAATAAGTGCAGCATCCTGTCTTGGTCACTGTTTTTATTTCTAAGGTGACCTGAAAATCGACAGAAAGGCCAACAGTCATCCATTCAGCGTAAGTTTATTAGTACCTATATGGATAACTAAGCTATTTTTTCAGGTAGCGGTAATCTGTACGAATAAAATAAAACAGGATCATGTCACAGACTGATTGAGGAAAAGTAGGACAACTTTAGGTGTTACAGTCAGGAAAGGGCAATGTGAGGTGATTACATGTGTATGTGTAGTGAGAAAGAGTAATCCATGCGAAAATCTGGGTGAAAGGGGCTCCTGGGAGAGAAATAAATAAATAAAAATGCCCAAGAAACCGAAAGAATGCTAGAGTGGCAATCCTTCCTGGGCACAGACACAGTGTAAAATCTGATTTCAAAGGCCTTGTTGTTTCAGGTCAATTCAGAAGCCATATAAAAAGTTATATTGATTTTTTTTTTATCTTCTTATGAAATGGCCTTAAATATTTATGTTATTTTGCATATTTGAATTGTAAATGTCAAATTAGTGTCCTATTAAAGTAGTCACATAGTAGACAATCAAAGAGTAAATTATGTCCAATTTTAAACTAATAAAAACTTGGAAACTGAAATGATTAATATACATTAATGATATTAATATATCATATTTACATATTAATATTAACAATAAGAATAAACATTCTATTAATGTATTGTATTAATATATATAAATTATTTCAATTTCCAAATTTTTGAGTATGTGTATACATGTGTGTATGCATCTATATCTTTACCATAGACATAGAAATAATAAATCTTAAAAATAATTTCCAAAGCCTGTATTTTCTTGCAAGAGTCGTTTGAATTTAGAAATGTAATGTTATTTTAACATCCCCTAGTGGTTCTTTGATAAAATTGGGGATTGACAAATTTAAAATGTAAGTCAGAACAAATGCATTTTCTTCTAAGAATAAAAAGTCTATTCCATTTACTCCAAGCAGAAAGAAAAATAAAAAGGTAAAAAAGGAAATGGGACAAAAAGAAGGTAACTATTTATCCTTATGACATCAGATACTTCTTAAAAAAGATAAAGCAACTTTCTTTAAAACTGTACAATATATGAGATTCACTTCCAAAATGAGAAAGTAAAAGTTGCTGTCTAAATATCATCAACTATGGGTTTCCCTCTGACAATAAACTGGAAGCAACAATATAACAGATTAATTTTTCCTCTTATGAAACCCTATTCCTACCAGAAAGTATAAGAGTGGGGGGAAAAAAAGTTAAAAATCCCACAATAACAGGGATTTGGAAGCTTTTCATCCATAGAAAATATATATTTCCCCAAGTAAATATATAAAATGGGTAAGAGAAGAATTATTTATCTTCTCTTCCACATTACATTTGGAGAACCTATGACACAGACTTATTAAGTCACAGAGAAAGTCTGGGATCCATCCAAGACTCCCAGATAATGTATTTGCCAACTTCCTGCTTGCTACTTCCATTTAATCATGGACTTCCTGGGTGTGTGTGTGTGTGTGTGTGTGTGTGTGTGTGTGTGTGTGTGTGTGTGTGTCTGTGTGTGTGTGTCTGTGTGTGTCTGTGTGTTTTCCCATCTGAGCAGTTATAATGTGTCTCTCAGAACCCATCAGTTAATTGATCTGATATTTATGAGTAATTGCAGTATTTGTCTTCCTCTCTTGTGGTTCTCGAAAATTCAGGATAAGAAATGTCCT
Source organism: Cynocephalus volans (assembly GCF_027409185.1). NCBI lineage: Eukaryota > Metazoa > Chordata > Mammalia > Dermoptera > Cynocephalidae > Cynocephalus > Cynocephalus volans. The sequence goes on from NC_084467.1 coordinate 93,920,551, forward strand.
CCCCACCTTAAATGCTAGCTAATGATAAGGGAGCCCAGTAATCTCCAGCCTTGTCACGTGTTAGTCCTACATACATTGTATATATTTAACTCCAAGTAGTTTTATTCTCTTTGCCCATTCATGTGATCTGTAGCCACTTGCTCACACTGTCAACTCTCAATTCACATCTTCTTTTCATTAACATATAAATAGATGGTTTGGTTTTAAAAAAGGTTAAAGACTTTTGAGGAAACCCAAACAAACAATTATATAATCTGTCTACACAAATTCAAATGGTAGATTTTAGAAGATGTTAAAAATGTTGATGATGTGATCTGCAATATATCTCCTGCCCTGTTAGGGAGCTTGAAATATAAATTGTTATGTGTTCAGAGCTTCAGTAAGATAGATAAGTATTTAGCTGGGAAAAAGGCTGACTTCCTTCACCCTTAGTGGTAGAAAGGGTGAGCATTTTGTTCAGCTTATTTGGCTTTATGCACTTATGCACAGGTTGAAAAGTATAAATGTACAATAATAAAGTAATGATAACAGCCATGTTCCATTTTCCTTTTCTATCTTAATAGCTCTGGGTAGGTAATTTTACTGTGTATATAAATCATTAGTCTTCAGCAGCCATCCTGATCTCTAGTTATTCTTAGGCTCCAAAGCAGTTTTATTTTGCTAAGAGCCATTCCCAATTGTCTCTGGAGTGATGGCAGGGGTGAGGAAGAATTCAAATTAGTTTCAAGGTACATTTCCTTCTATTGCTCAAGCATATTACCCCTATGACATATACACCATTCCCTAGTCAAATACTAATTTACAATTGTTCTATATCCATATAACCACTATGCATTGCTAAATCTTTTGTGACAAGGTTGGATTTCAACAACACAAATTTAGCATTTTTGATGATTCCAAGCTTCTTAAGGAAAAACAAAAATAACAGTCTTCCCCATAAATTATAAAAAGATAACCAAGGAAAGGTTTTAGGAAAGAATTCAGAAGGAAAGGCTATATAATAAATAGATTTCCCCAAATGAAATGCCAAACGAACTTCAATGGTTTAACTGGTTTACTAAGACACTTCAGTCAGAAATGTTATGAAAAGAAACTTAATTGTAATCAGTAGAATTTGGGCAAATCATTTAAAGATGCAAGGCCTTAATTCATGTTACGAATCTCTGGCTTACTAAGGTTTAATGTCAGTATTTTCATAACCTTTGTGTCCCTACAATGTATGTTACAAGTATTTAGGATACAATTAAGTACTGAGTAGCTTTTTTGAAGAAATAATTGAATAAATAAAAGAATAATATATTGTTCCTTTCAAGGCTTTTTTGATTTTTTCCTAATTTCTGATATACGAAGCTCATAATTATAATATGAAGGTGGGAGAAGGGAGATGCTATGGTCTTTTATTTCCCTGCCAGATCCAAAAAATAAAATAATACTATAGTGCAAGCAAGAACAAATAAATAATACAATTTCTGTGCCTGGTACATAATAAGCACTTGATAAATATTTGTTGAATTGATGCCATAGCACCTAGTTGGCAAAAACTGAGAAGAAAAATGACTAAAGGAATAGGAAGATAAAGCACAGGTATAAGCATCCCTAAGGAAGGACAGAATTGCCTCACTTGAGCTAGTCCCCATACATGCCAGTTAGGAAAAGAAGTCTTTTGGGTAAATCTTCAGTAGCCTCAGATTGTCTCTTAGCAGCCCAGCTCCACCATCAGATAAAGGCTCCTATAGGCAGTCTGTGATGTGTCTAGTTCATACACTATGTTTGTTAGATTTGCAGGTCTACTAGTTATTCTTTTAGGTTTCACATTTGAGAGCTTTACAGTGAGTGAGATAACCTCTGGAGCTCTCACTTTTTGGCTGGGCTCCTGAAATCCCTTCTTTGTCTGGAGAGCTTGTGAACTCATAGTGGAAAGAGGTAGGAGAACGGAGCCTCTTAGGCAGGAGAGGGGATATCGTTTATGGACATTGTGTCCCAACAACCACATATGGACAGAGGGTTAAAATGTATAGACTAAGACTACATCACCATTACCATCTGACTGATTTTAAAGATCTTCATAGGAATTCAGGGTCAAACTGAGCCTTCCATGATAAAATAATGGTCATGCTCCTGAGGAATCTGTTTAGGTCTCTCAACCTTGGCTCAGCTGTCTTCCTCCCCTCTTCCTCTAGCACCTGTGACCTGTACCCCAGCATGTGTCACCCTGAGAATAGCTGATACTTGACCTGGCACATTTCTCTGCCAGTGCTTCTCTTCATCCCACTCCTTTAGGAGGTAAGTGGCTGTAATTTGCATTTTGAAAGTTACTGTAAGTTGGAAAGTTATATTTTGAAACTGTGTCTCTTTCACCGATGCCTGTACCTTATATGAGGATGAAATCGTTCAATAATTACGAACACGCTGTTTGACTAGAAATTACAGATCCTTCTCAACCAAATTTGTGTCTTATTTCATAATTAAATTTTTCTTTTGAAAATAAGGCACCAATTTGTGGGTTTCAGCCAAATGATACTGTAACTTCCTGAGCAGAATTAATAATATCTCCTTGTACAGCAATGGCTTCTCTCAACCTCACCCAACTTTTTCCTGCCTACCAACATTGTTCCATTATACAAGGTTGCAGCTGCAATTCAGTAGAAAAATAAGAGATACACAAGACTACATCTTAGAAAAAAAGTACCTTTTGTTATTAATTTACATCTCTTTCTTCTCACCCAGTATATAAAGCAGTAGCATATATACATATATGATAATTAGTAGAATATCAAATAATGTAATTTTAATTATTGATAACTCAATACATGCCAGGTCCTGTACCAAGTGCTTTTTGCATGCAATTCCTCATTCGATCCCTGATGTACCCTATGAGGGAAATATCTAGATTTACAAGTGAAAAATTAAAGTTTATGAGATAAAGTCATCTGCTTAAAAATATCCTAGCTAACGAATAGAGGATCAAAGATTCTCAAAGGAAGATATACGAATGGCCAACAAACACATGAAAAAGTGCTCAATATCACTCAACATCCGGGAAAAACAAATCAAAACCACACTGAGATACCATATCACTCCAGTTAGGATGGCTAACATCCAAAAGACTGAGAACGATAAATGCTGAAGAGGTTGCAGAGAAAAAGGAACTCTCATCCACTGTTGGTGGGGCTGCAAAATGGTGCAGCCTTTACGGAAACTGATATGGAAGTTCCTCAAACAATTACAGATAGATCTACCATATGATCCAGCGATCTCACTGCTGGGAATATACCCAAAGGAATGGAAATCATCATGCCGAAGGGATGCCTGTACTCCCATGTTTATTGCAGCTCTATATACAATAGCCAAGAGCTGGAAACAACCCAGATATCCATCATCTGATGAGTGGATAAGGAAACTGTGGTACATCTACACAAGGGAATACTACTCTGCTATAAAAAAGAATGAAATACTGCCACTCACAACAACATGGATGAACTAGAGAAAATTATATTAAGTGAAACTAGTCAGGCACAGAAAGAGAAATACCACATGTTCTCACTTATTTGTGGGAGCTAAAAATTAATAAATAAATAAACATACAAACCAATAAAGGGTGGGGGGAAGAAGACAGAATAACCACAAAAATTTCTTGAACTATTTAAGTCAGGTGCACAGATAAGATGTGGGGGGGGGGGGGGGATGGGAAGGGGGGAGAGGAATGGGTAAAGGGGCTTGAAAATCAAGTACAATGTATTTTGAGAAGTAAAATAAAATAAAATTAAATTGCATTAAAAAGATGCAAATTTAGTTTCGCTCTTCTTAAAGACCATAATCTTAAATAAAATAGAACATTACCTACCAATTTTAATTCTTAAGCATATACATTGAACTTAGTGTATGAATGACCAGGGAAGAAGGCAAAACTTGGTCTACAGAATAAAATCACCAGTTCGCTAAAGGTCTTTTTCTTATTAAGAAAAAAAGTATTTTTTAAATAAAATACATTAATTATGAAGCACTCCTAACTGTTATTTGGAAATAAAATATAAGTGACTCAGCTGTCTATTTTCTGATATCTAAGGGGAGAGGAGAAAATGAAAGAGTTCAAAGAGATGTTTTGTTTGTTCCAGTGTCATTTTATTGTAATTCCTGTCTTTTTATCAAGCCAGCCCTTCAGGCAGGAGCTCTACTCTGAATCTGGCCAGTCACCCCTTCAAGGACAGAAAAAGCTGGCACTAAGGACCAGTGGCAAAACCCCTTCTCCTGCCCTAGAGATAGATACCCAGTCACTAGTGAAGATAAAAGATGAATATTTCACAATATTTCTCTACTGGTGAGATAACTTTGCACATGAACTATACCCATGTATGTGAATAATCCCCTAAAGAAAGCTACTAATTGCATAGAATATGATTAAGGTAGAATGAATTATGAAACCTGATCATATGTTAAAGGTATAAAAAAGCAGAAAACTTGTTGGTTATATTGGTTATAAATTTTTTCAAAAAGACAATTTAACATAGAAGAATGGGTTAGATTTGATTGAATTAAAAACAATCTGTTTTTAACTCTATTCACAAAAGCAATACACTTAATTAAATCATCAGCACCTTCTCAGCCTACATTTCTACAAAAAGCAAGAAAGTTTCTCACAATGACTAAAACTCTGAAGTGTCAAAATATGTAATACCAGTGTCGCAGGCAGAGAGTCACAATTAGGGGGAACAATCTGATTCAGGTCAAGGAGGGCTTATTAGATTAAATTATAATAGTTAATTATGACATTTAATTTACATTTGCTTTGGATGTCTTCAATCTTACATATCCAAGTGTATTTAATAATCCCTAAAATACATATATGTAATGATTGAGAGGAGGCTTGTTAAGACTGTATTGTCCACATAAAGAAAACCACGAAATAAAACATTTAGGTAATTTGCTCTGGGTCACACACTTGGTAAGTCAGGAGTATAACAAGATGGAGCTGACTGGCCCTCACCTAAAAAAGCTACCTGGAAAGGGTAGTAAATGACAGGAGTCACATAATCACTTGATGGCAGTGTTAGAATTGCTTTTTTTTTGGTCTTCAGACAAGTTTCTTTAAATGGTCTGTTTTCTAAAGCCATTTAAGATTCTTAGGGGATATTGTGCCTCTTGTGATAACCATCACTACTTTCAATTTGTTAATGCTGACAGATCGCAGTCTATAGATTTTACAACAATAGAGAACATATGACTACAACAAAAGGTGCTCATTTTCTGTCTGAGATTTAAAATACACCACAGGATGTTTCTGTTATAAAATAATGGAATAGAGACTTTAGAGGCTAATGGGTGAAACTTAAAGTGAAAGATACAAATATTTGTCCTTCTGGGATTTTCTTCCCCCTTAGTCCATGCTAGCGATGTCCCTACTGAAACTCTCCCAAGCCTATTACACTTTGCTTCACACAGGAAGGTGATAATCTCCAGATTAACTTAATGGTGATGTAAGAATGACCATGTCACGACAGGGAAAAACGAGCAACTATTTTTAAGATTTAAAGAGAAAGCAGAGTATAGTGCGGTTATGTTTAACCTTTTTCATGCATCAAATGAAAAGAAGGAAGAGGACTGAGGGAAATACGAAATTGAATGCCACATTGCGTATGTGCCTGTAACACAGGTAGTGATGTCCTCTGCACCAGCTGGAGGGATGCAAGGGATGGAGCACAGTGAAGAAATCAGGAAATAACTTTTGGTTTGTCTTTCTAAAGGTATTCTTCTGCTGCTGACAATTTGTATCTCCTAAAACCTTAGTGAGGGCTCAGTTGGAATAACAGTCCCTTTCGTCAGGCTGAGAGGGAGACTAAGAATGCTGGATATAGGAATAGAGTGTGTCATCTCCCAGAGCAGTGCTTCCCAAATATTAAGATGCCTACCAATGCCCTGAAGTCTTGAGAAAATGCAGTTTCTGGGTCAGTGGGAATGGAGTGGGGTCTTGTTCTGCACTTCTAACAAGCTCCTGGTGATAACAATGCTGCTGGTTTTTGACATTTTGATCAACCCAGTCTAAGAGCATAAAATGTTCTGAAAGACAATGTGGCAGCTAAAGAGGCAGGCAGCAAAGGGGGAGGAGAAAAGCACTGAGATTGGTCATGAACAATGGGGCTGATGGTAGAGTTAGCACTGCCAAAAGGGAGGGTTGTAGCCACATATTGATGTTATGTGTTTCTTTTCCAAATTTTTGCTAAGTAACATTATTTTTAAAGTAGTACCTGGTTCTATAGATTGATTTCTACAAGTTTAAACAGCAAAGATACCAATTGTGCACAAACGCATTTCTTCTTATTTAGTTCAATTATCGATGTGGGTATTATCTATTTTCTCATAATTATGTGTTTTGTTAGATCAATTGCTTATCACATACTGACTTTCCCAAAATAGTGCTTTCTTGAGTCTCAACCCTGCTATTCTGCCAGTGTGTGCACACAGTAAGTATGGATACATTTATAATATAAGCCCAGTGAATATGTAATTAGAAAGGAAGGTTTTCTAAGAAAGATATAATTACATTTGAAAAATAACATTACTTATATATATACACACACACATAATACTTTACCAGAACTCCACTATTAAGTCCATAGTAGAAACTTCAGATGAAGCAAAACAGTTTCTGTAGACAAACAACTGGATGGAGACTCCGAACACGCCTGTGTTTAAGGTTCCCTCTAATAGCCAATTGTGCAAGCCTGGAAAGTTTTTGAACATCTCCAGACCTTACTTTCCTTATTCATATAAAAGAAAGATCTGAGATGCACAATCTTTAAGTTATTTTCTAGTTCTAAAATTCTGTGGATAAAAAATAAGTGAATGTCTTTTAGGAAGCTTTTCTTCTGAGGTTACCCCTCTTTCTCTAAGGAGATACATAATGCTGCTACTTTCTGCTCCCACAGGGTAGTCTAGCCCTACTGTGTCATCAGTAGCAGAATGTTCCAAAAAAAGATGCTGATAGTGACTCTGAGACCTGATTGAGTTTTTGTTTTCATGATAAACATTATTTTCATCAGTCCTTTTAATTGAAAGTAAATTGGTAATATAAATGTGGTTACTCCAGGGAAAAAGGTGGCTCTGCTTAGGAGGCTTCACCATCAATAGCACTTCCTTTAAAGAACCCATTCAAATGAGAGATGCCCGGTGGGCAGAAGTAAGATGTTAGGTTCTATTGTTAAGTGGGTCCCTTGCTGTCTCATTTACCCAAATAATAAAATGCAAAATTAGTTCAAATCCCTTTAAGAAAATTACCACTACTACATGGAACTCTATATCCTTTCTGAATATTACCAAGTTATTCGCCGAGGATACCTTGAGACTTGTTAAGCACATGTGAGGCACAGTTCTAGATGCTGGGGTTACATAGATGAGTAAATCACATTACCTGTACTGCAAGAATCTATTTATAATCTGTGACAGAGACAGGAGAATAAAGGAAAAATGACATCTATTTAGCGTTTGCAACATGGCAGGCACTGCTGGGTCAGGCACATAACATTATTTTAGCTAAACTGCTACAACACAATGGGATAGGTATATGTATCCCTTTTTCTCGGTAAGGAACTTGACATTTAGATTGTAGCATGCCCAAGTAATAGTATAGCTAGGATTCACACTAAGGTTTTCTGACTTCAGAGATTTCATTCATTCACTACAGTGCCACTAGGCCAAACATATTACTTATAATACTTCATGATAACGAGTGCAGTGAAGCCAAGAAAGAGAAAAAACTAAATTTGCTTTGAGAAACTAGAGAAAACTTGACATTGTAGGAAACATGAGCTGTGCATCAAAGAATGAAGACTTTTCCTGGAGGAAAAGGGCATTCCAGGCAACCTGAACAGTATCATTTATTCTCTTTCCAGCTGATGACAAAGGCTTGAACTATGTAACAGGAAGATGTGACAACAATGCATTGAGCTTAACAAAATCTTTCTTCCCTTTTAACAATGATGCTCTTAAAGAGTAAATGGAGATGCATTTAACAAATACATATTTAGAGGATCAACACCATTTTGGAAGATAAATGATAAAACCTACTTTATAAAATGTATCCATTCATTCAATAAATACCTACTTTGTTTTTACTCAATCACTGTTTAGTGAAATCTTGCATTTGTGTAAGGGTTTGTTATTTGGAAATGTTTCTCTATTGCAGCCAAAACTGTAAAAAAGATCTGTATAAAAGATCATTTCATTTATGATAACTCCTTCAATCTCAAGTTTTTTACTAAGATAGTAACAAGTATTTGAAGAGCAACGTATATTAAAACAAAAAGCAGGTTGCTGAAATTAGAAGCTAGTAAGAATCAAATTTTGATCAGCTTTACACTATGTACTAGTAAAAATATCCAAGGCTTTCTATGCAGTGCTTTTGAATCTATAAATATAAAACTCTGCCTGAAAAAAAAATACTGAATTTCTTTTCTGCAATTATGGTAGAGGATGGAATGGGTTGGTGACAGTGAATTTTCCAATACAAATATTCTCTTATTGTTTAAAAAATATTATGAGATTTCTAAATTTTCAAATTAAAGCATTTGAAGAGGGAAATTGGTGCTACTCTGCATTAGTCTAGCTCTCTAAATAATAACTAGCTAGCATGCATATGCCTGGAAATCTTAACTTCATAACATTTTTCACTGAACTTTAAAAAAGCTTTTCATTTACCACATGATAATTTTATCTCATAATTTGTGTAGCTTTTCATATAACACATTTCCATTTAATAGCACATGGCTTGTCATGTATGATAAATAATGCACCTATTATTCATCTGAATTTTTCAACATACATGTAATTAAAGTCTCTTTTTAATTAGGAAATGTTATGTGCTCATCATTCTCCATCATGTTTCTATCATTTTCATCAGGTCTATAGTGCCTCATGCTCATGGAGTTGCTAACTCAACACCAAAACAGGAAACATATAGGAAATACCGAAAACACATTACATAAAAAGGCAATAATAAACTGTAGGAATTGTATATAAAATTTAATTAGCTTTGAAAGGGCACTAAGTTGTGGAGGAGAGAAGGAGAGGAAGCAGCAGAGTATAAAGACAATGGGCTTTAGAGTCAAATTTGTCTCCATTCAAATCGTGGCTCTACCATTTAGTAACCATAAAGCCAAGTTGGAGGTATTTACTCTCTGTGAAGCCTTTTCCAATCCTATATCCTTTTCTACCACACGCTTCACCATGCCACTGTACTCACACTGGACTGTACTTAGATTTCCATTTTCATATTCACCTATTTTCTTATATTCCTTGTATGCCACGTTCACAAACTAGACGGTAGGATCTTTGAGGGCATAGTGCATTTATCTTTTTATCACAAATACCTAACATAGTTTTAGACATATAGTATGATGAAATTCAAAAAGAGTTTATTGAGTCAGTGAAGATTGGAGCCAGATATTATTTTAAAATCATCATTATAATAAACTTTTCGGTAGGAGTTCTTGTATTTTAAAAAAGTGATTTTCAAAATTAACTAATGAACCTAGGTTGTTCACCCAGATATAGAATCACAATGTCTTTTATTTTCTATGAACATTCAATTAACTATCATTCTCATCCACAATTTTCTACTATACAAAGATATATTCACAGAAAACATAAATAACTTTTTTATAAGACAACACTTATCTTTCTCTTCCTAACTGAGATAACAAACTTTGTCAACATAGTAGTACCAATTTTTATACAGCAAAATTTAAAATCCAGATAATTATACAAACACTTCAGGAAATTAGAGCTTTGTCTTAAGTGCACAAGTGCATAATTTGTTCACTTTAATTTATGTGCGCATCTTTATTTTATTCAAAAACATTTTTGTTCAGCTCCTAAAATGTTACGGACACTGTATGAGGCACTGGCAGGGACTGAAGAAGAAAATACATTCCCTTCTTGCCTTTTTAAGCTCTCAGCCTGGTGAGGGAAACAAAGATGCAAATAAATAGTCACAGCACAACACAGAACAACCTGGTAAGTATTATAATAGAGCTAGGTACATTATATTATAAAAACACAAATGCTGGAGTATGCTGGAGTAACTGTAACAATTTCTTGGTTTTTTTTTTTTGAACCAGAAAATAATTGTGAATTGTGCTAAGAATAAAATCTAGGTCCCTGCTATTATACTATTACAGCTGCCTTCCCTTTTAAATGGCTTTACTTTAATGGCTTTGTGAAATAAAGACAGTGACTATTGTAGATAAGCTCTGAAAAGCAAACACTGATTTTAAAAAGTAAATATATCACAGGGACATCAGCTATGCCAGTGCATTCAAACTGATTTTAGCAAATATTGAAACTTTATCTGACACCACAATGATCTAAACAAAATTATAATAAAATTACCTGTAATTAGAGAGTAAAATTTCTCAGAGAAAGCTTTCATTTTGGGCCTCTGGAAACAATAGAGTTTTTATTTCTGCTTAGCAGAGTTATGATCTTTGTTTGGATAAATAATATGTGGCATTTAAATAAGATTCTCTTTCCAAAACAGTCAATAGGGATTTGGGGAAAAACAAATAGGTTGGCACAGACTAACTAGTATTAGTTTGCTTATATTTCATTAAAGCTCCTAAATATCTACCTAGGACAACACAGCACATAATCAAAACTTCAAAATATATTTGTTTTTGACTAGAAAATGTCAAGTTCCACCATTTTCCCAACAAAGTAAAGTACCTTTTAGTGAGTTGGAAAAATACCATCTATGACTTTCTCAAGAGAGTCAGTCTCTCAGTTTCTTACATGTAGAGTGCAGTAATGAGGGGAAACTCAACCCATCCTCAGAATTCACCCTGGAGCAGCCTATTCTCTTGTCCTCTCCCAGACTTCTACACCTAGAGGCTTTTGGAGTACTTTCCTTATACCTTTATCTCACTCTCCACCCAAGATAACAAAACAGGATTCAACACCAGCCACCAGGGGCATTTCTCAACCTCTTCCCTTAACTCTTCTCATCCCCCAAAAAAGATGAATATTGGGATAATTTTTTGAAATATTAAGCGATATTTTCTCCAAAAGGTTCGTGTTCTCCCATCCTTCCATTATTTAATGAACTGCATTTAATGTTTCAGGAAAGTTAAAAAAATGGGATTTCACTTTCAGAAACTTAGCCATTTCGATTTTTATTTTAATTCAGGGCCAGGAGGTATCAGAACAAAAGTATAAGATATGGATACACTAAACAGATGTTGTCTATCTTGGGAGCAAAGAGGAGAAAAGAAGAAAAGATCTATAAATTAGGCACTGGTCTGCATCCTCTAGGCAGGATTCTGTACTCTACTACTAACCCCCTTCCAAGTTGAATCTCAAGAAAGGATGGCTAATAATAGAATCCCAAGACAGGTTGGTGTCTGACAGCAAGGTGACTTGTGCCCCCATTTTTCCAGGTAAATATCTGGAAAGCTGTAGGAACTTTAATGGGGGCAGAAGAAATGGCTGAATGGATGTGTAACCATGTCTTTTCTGGATCCCGGGAGGACAGTAGAGTGTTTCATCTGCATCACACAGTGGCATGCATGTGACACCAGAAGATGTGGGACTCTAGAGTTCAGGCCATCTGGACCCTAAAGAAACAGTATTGACTAACTTCTTTCTCTGCATCTTACCTTCTCTTCATCTTACTTACCTTCCTGGTACAGCTCAAAGCCACCTCTTCAGTGGGGGTGCCAGTCTACCAGGCTAGAAGTAGGAGGCTGCTCTTTGAAATATTCAAAGCACTTTCCAATACTTCACTTTGGACCCTGGTTACTTTTTATTACCAAGTAGATTATAAAATCCTTAAGGATAAACTCAGTTTTAATTTTTTATCTTCAGTGAAGACACATCATGAGGACTCAATAAATATTTGGTGAAGTAGTGATTGAATTAATTTATGTATGTTTAATTATAAATTAGAAAATAGCCCTAATGGGAAATATGAAAATGAAGTAAAGTTAATGAAACCAGGTGAAACTGAAAGACATTTGTTAAATGACTATAACAATCAAACAAAGGAAAAAGAAATCAACTACATATCCAAATTTCTGTGGCCCATGATATAACCATGACAGAAGTCATCTTTCCTTTCTCTCACACTTAAGGAACACCAAAAAAAAAAAAAAAAAAATCTACTTTATTAGCTTAAGTAAAATTTCACCCTGACATTGCTTTCCCAATGGCCACGAAAGAATACTAATGGTCTCGTTGTGGTCTTTGGACAATCTGAAATGTCAATATAAATTAGCTCCACTTTTCCTACTTGCCAGCTTCTATCTACAACCAATTCATAACTTTATTTCTCAAACTTGTAACCAAATAGACCACTTTCTGGTAAACAGTCAGTTTTCCCTTCCCAGGCACAGACATCTCTGTGATCTCTCTGACAGCCTTTAGAGAATGCCCTGTCCCTCAGAAACTTCTTTTTACACAAATATGAAGAAAAACTACTTTCTTCCCAAGAAGGCTAAAAATCTCTTTTTCTCTCTTTAAAACACAAAATAAAAGGCTTATTCCCATTAGACCAAGTAGAAAATAAACAATAAAGCTTGAATAAGAGGTGTGAGAGTAGTTTTCAATTCTGCCTGAATGATATTTATATATATTGGCTAATTCCTTAGATAAATGATTTATTGAGTAAAATTTATCTTCTGCAAAAGTAGCAGTTAAAAAATAACATCATGATACCCCTTGGGTAGATGGGATAAAAAAAAACTCAACAAACCATTGTAGGAAAATGTGTAAAGTTTTTACATATCATAGATACTTTACCTGGAAATAAGTAAATCAGGGTAAGTAAATATGGGAGAAATTTCTTTTTTAGTACAGATTAAAAAAAAAAAATCAGCTGTCTATTGTGTATATGAATAATTCCTGACAGTACTCTTCTTTCTTATTCAAAGACAAGTCAAAATACTCTAATCCCAAAATCAATAACTCTGTTGAAGCCGGTCAGAGCAGGATTCCAGGCAAATGCTCCTCTAATTGAGAGAAGCCTGATAGGTATAGTTAGTCAGAAGGCAGATCTGATGCACACATGAAAGACCATGCGACACAATCACAAAATCTTTCCCTATGTCTTTCTGAAGAGGGAGAGAATGAAGTGTGAGAAATAACTGGTTATTTTATATACAGCTGAAAAACTTCATTGACTCCCAGAAATTTATGAAAAGTATGTAACCAGTGAAAACAAACCACAGACTGCAAAACTAATCAGTCAGATGAAAAGAAGACAAAGAAAGAAAAGGAAAAGAATTGTTGTGACAAAATCCAAAGGAATTTAAGTCTCATTAGTTCTAATTACGTAGCAGACATTTTTCTTCTCTGTGACTACACTTCATTCAAAGTTTTAGTTGCTTCTCAGCAAATCCTAAGCCATCAAAATATCCCTCTTAAGAGAAAAAAAAAAGGGCTAACCAAAGCAGAATAATGAATGAAACTTTTTATCTTACATTTTCTTTAACCTGAGTGTCTAATAATACTGAATGTTTGATGCACAACCAAACCACCAACAATTCTATGCTTCCTTTAAATTAAACTGAATGCAAAGTAAAATTCAGCTGCTTTTAATTAGCCAGTATATTTACTTTTATTCTCTGTCTCCCGTCTTTCTCTTTGACTATTTACTAAGTTTATCGCAATGCTTTCCATACCTTCACTGCTTTGGGAAAGAAAGAATTTCAATGTGTCTTATGGGGAGGGGAAAAAAAAAGGCTAAAATGTGATTTTTGGATTGCCTGTGGAATTTTCTTATCCATACGATGTTTTCTGTTATTACAGAACTTGAATCATAGTGAGTGGTAAATATATTAGCAGCAAGCAGGATACTTTAATGGTTGGGCATACAGACTTTATAGGCAGTTGTTGGCGTTAAAATCCCAAAAAACTTGCTATCTGGGTGATCTTGAGCAAATTGTGTAATCTTCCTGTGGTTTTGTTTTCTCATCTAGGAAATGGGCTTGATAACAATAGCTCCTGTGAGAGGAATAAATAAGTTAAAACATGTAAAGTGCTTAGAAAAAATGTCTGGCACTTAGTATATAAGTATCTAGTGCTAACAATTATCAATTTAAAGTAATATTGGACTTCTCTCCTGCGTCTGCACCTGGGGGAGACTACTCACCACCTATGACTGCCAGTTTGGGGTTTAATATGACTGGAAAATAAACTTCTACTGTGTTTGTTATATCAACTAGCATTAACTTAACTAATTTAAGTATTATGCATAGTTTAACACATTTTCTACATGTTTTTTTATATACAAAGTCTATACAGTACAGCTTTCTGGTTGAAAATTATATACGTGATATCAAGTTGCAAATTTTCCCTTGATATTGTTTCGTTTACATTCATTGGCATTTAAATATGTAGATCTAGTTAATTCATGTTTAACAATTGTAAATAATTAGGTTTTATGAAAGAATCAGTTTATCTGTTCTGCTACTGATGGACTTTAAGATTATTTCTAGTTCTTGTTTTTTAAATGTGCTCCAGAAAACATCCATGTACGTTTGCAGATGTAAAAGAATTTTCTCATAATGAATGCACAGCAATGGATTAGCTGCATCATTTGAGACATACATCTTCAAATTTAATAGATAGTTCCAAATTGTGCTCCTAAGTGCACATTTTAACACATTGGTTTATCAAATTTAAATTAATTTTGACAATCTGATATGTACAAAATAGTATTTTCTTATTTATTGCATTTTCATAATAGTAACGTGGAGCATATTTTTATATGTCTGATGGCTATTTAGGCATCTTCTCGTATATACTACCTGATCAAATCCTTTGTCCATCATTATATTGGAATGACTATCTCTTTATTACTAATTTCCAAAAGCTTCTTGTTTATTATCAATATTAAGCCCTTACATATTTGTGATGTTGTAAATATATTCTCAACTGTGATTTGTCTTTTTTAACTTAATTTATTGTGACAGTTCATTCCAGTAATATTCAATTTATTGAAGGCCATTTTATTAATATTTTCCTTTTTGTCTCTCTTGTGTCTTTTTAAAGAAAAATGTTTGTGCCTAATATCATTACGGGAAAATATTCTCTTATGCTTTTTTCTGAATATTTTTACAAATCAAAGTAAATACATCAGTTTCCTTACAAAAAATGTTATGCCCATTTCTTGAGAGTGTTGAGAGACATAATAAAAATTAATAATTAAGGTTTAACTCAGAGCCCAGCACTTATATGACAGATGTTCAAAAAAAGTTAGTTCCTTTTTTTTTTTTTTTTTCTTTTTCTTTTTGTGGCTGGTCACAATGGAAATCCGGACCCCATGACCTTGGGGTTTTAAGACTGCACTCTAACCAACTGAGCTAACCAGCCAGCCCCTACTATTTTATTCCATTATCTACAGATCCCAATTATCAGGAATTAATTCCAAGTTGCAGGGAACTTAAAGAAAAAATAATTTGAGAACAGTTTGAGTGGAAATGAATTAGAAAGACTTAATATGAATACAAATTTGATTTTTTCCCCTCTGCCTTCATTAAATATCTAGATCTCCAAATAATAGACATGGTTCAGTATCCTTGGGTCAAAAGAGAAAGCAAAAACATTTGATTTATAAGATATTCACCAAACAAGGTATCACTGGAGCTCTTTATGACTGAATGTCTTCAAGACAAAAGTAAATTGGCTACTGGGATCTAGAAAATTTTCCATAAAGGAGATATAATTTAAGAGAATTTTATGTGAGTTATAACCTCAAACGGTGAGTGAAAGGGAAAAAAAGGATCTGGGAAATTTGGTGGTCAAAGACTTGAATCAAACAGGGCTTAAAGATAGCCTGGAGAGTCTTAATACCTGGAAGCAAGTACTAGATATGAACTTTCAGCTAACAAATGTGAAGCTATTAATTTCACCCTTCAGTTTGAAATGACCGTGAAAGTTTATTTTATACTGGCATAGATATAAGGGGAAAGAAAATATATCTTTCATAAGGTTGTATGAGTTTTATCTGTCCTAGTAAAACTGATAGTTAATATTCACTCTACACCACCATCATCTGAGTAGGGAGTCACATGATTCTAACTCGTGTTCCAAATATATTAGTTATAAATCCTCCACTGGAACTTTTAAAAGAAATGGACAATATTCTTTGTGAGACCAAAATCTGTTTTTGAGATGTTTTTATTCTTTTTGAAGAATGGCTTTTTCTGCCATTTTCTCATTAAAAACCTTTTTTATTTAAGTTAGCTGGGACTCAATGTCTGATATCTGATGTCATAGAAAGCATTTATTGCATGTAATTCACTAACTATCAGAAATAACATATAAAATTAGAGATGTTGAAAATTTTTAAAATAGTGTAAAGAAATTAGGTGTAAGGACAAACCTCATTCCTAAAGTAAACCCCTATGGTCTTGGAGTTTTTTGTTTGTTTGTTTGTGGAATGAGGAGATACGGTATTTACTGTCCTCTCAGTTTGCTCACCTACAATTAAGGAGGCATCATCCGCAGACACAGCCCCTCCTAGTGCTTGAGCCTGTCCTAATAAATCCTGAAATGGTATTCAGAACACCATCCACACAAGGAGCTAGGAATTAGAACTATTCACGCTACTGTTCAGTTTGGTATCCAGGGGGTCTGGACCATTGCCTCAAGGGATATACTTGCTTATTAATACATACTGTCTTCCTTTCTTCACTATATGTTTTCCCTGTACCTATAGTTGGGTTGCCTTCCCAATTCATGATATAATTGCAATTTATTTACCCAATCTGCAAATATGAGGAATAAATTCTTCCTTACATTTTTGCTGGCTTCATTCTTTCTGAATATTGTCTAAGATCTAACACAAGTAGACCTGAACCGACTAGCTTTGTAATGATTCACCACTCTTCTGTCTATACTTTTCCTCCACTTATTTCTCTTGCAAGGTACCCACACACTAGACCACTTTTGTTAATGCTCAGACCAACTTGAGGCTTTAACATGTTCTTGACTATTATTGGTTTATGCCTAGAAGAAAACTGTCCTCCAAAACAATTCTCATATCCCAGGGCTTGCATGATCCTTTTCTATACCATTTTCCCTCACTGTTTGTTTGTTTTTTTAAAATCATGTTAAATTATTTAATTTATTTTCTTTTCTCCTTTACCTATGGATTTCACTGGAGACAGATGTCTGACTATATTTAGAATGTGTTGATGATGAGCCAATTCAAAAATACATTTCTGATGTATTTTCTCCAAAATTAATTTTTGTAAATCACTCTTCCTAAACCATTGAACTTCAGTTGTTCTTTAGTTATTTCTTAGAATGTAGTAGAATCTAAATATTAATTCAAATTAAGTTATTTTTAAAAACATACAAATGGAGTCTTCTTTTAATAATGGTAAATTAGGTAACTTTTCCTGGTCTTCCCGGTGAGTGCTACTTGAAAATCAAGAAAAAAAAAAAAAGAAGAAACAAACAAATTTGTGTGAAGGTCTGAGAGAGCTACCATGATAATGAAGAATAAGTAGGTCAAATTTCAGTAGAGGAGAGACCCAAGGAGGCATGTCCAGTGTTAAGGCCAATTTTTCCCTGGGCACTTGCTGTCTCTGGAAAGGAGGGCTTAGAGAAAGAAAAACTAAGCAGTGTTTTAGACAGCCGAAAATGGCTAGGTGGACAGTTGCTGAAATTCATAACTGACAAGGTGAGATTCTGTTGAACCCCTCTTTAATTGGATTGAGATCTGAAAGAGATGCATTCTTAGAAGAAAAGCAAGCCAAAGGTAGATAATCCTCCGTAGGGATTGAATCTCTGCCCGTCTAGAGTTCAGTCACTGAAGTTGCATTAAGGTGATGCCAGATAGCTCTTGTCCCCAAATACCAAACAGGAGCAGGTATAAATCCTGTCAAATTATTTCTACAAACAATTTTGCAAATACAGAATGCCAACATAATTAAAAATAACTAAACACAAAGTCAAAAACATGCCCACAAAAGGACATGAATCAGAAACTAGGGGAAACAACAGACAATAGAAGTAAATTACCAAAAACTAGAGATACGGATACATTTATTTTCTTACTGTATTCAAGCAGATAAAAGAAAATATTGATCATTCCGACAGATAATTACAACATAATAAATAGAGTAAAAGGAAATTCGAGAAGTAAAACAAAAAAGAACAAAACCAGAATTATCTATTTAGTAACACATAAACCACAGCCAGAAACAGAATTAGTAAATTGGAAGAAAATACATAAAAGATGAAGATAATCTTTCATCATTACATCATATTCTCTGATTCTCTCTTGTAAGGACCATTGTGATTATACTGGAACCACCCAGGTAATTCAGGATAATTTCCCATCTCAAGCTACTTTACTTAATTACATTTACAACATTCTTTTTGCAATTAAGGTAGCATATTCACAGGTTCGGGGATTAGAATGTGGACATCTTCAGGGTGGGAACATTATTCTTCCTACCGCAAGGTCTAATAAGTTTGAAATACCTACAAAGTATCCAAGTGGAGATGTCAGGTAGATAGTTGTACGTAAATATGAAGCTCAGGAGAGAGGACTGAGGTAGGAACTAAATTTGGGAGTCATCAACATACTGATATTGCTTAAAGCTACGGAATGTCTGAGCCTGAGGAATTTCAGATTTAGTGTATGGGTATTCCAGGTGACTTGAGGTTGGAAATCTTGACAAGTGCCACACCTGGGAAGCCAAGAAGAGAGACCAGCCATACAGCTGAGTGGTCAAGCAAAAGTGTCCATTGTATCTGACATCATAAGTAAAGTTTGTAATTTTGACAGGAGTGATTCCAACATAAATGAAGTGAGCTGAAGAGTGAAATGGACCAAGCGATGAAACAATGTGTTTGCAAAACTTCACTGTTAAGAGTAATGAATACACATGAAGGCTAAAGGAGAGTTTTAGCTAAGAAAGAGGTGTTTCCTTTTTTTTTTTCTTTTCTCAGTAAAGGAGATAGAGAATATGTTTGTTTGCTGATAGAAATCTATTAGAGATGAGAGATTAATAATGGAGAGAGAATGGGTAGAGGAAGAAGGAAAATGCTGGACCAGGGAGTAAAAGGTTTCCTCCATAGCACAAGAGGAAGTCTTCAATGGCAGCAGAGCACTTCTCTGGGAATAGAGGAGGAAAGGCAGGAAAGATGGGCACAAGCAGAAGCTGGTGGGTTAGTTTGTGAACAGTTATGAGGGAGATGCCCTTGAATACCTGTATTTTCTTAGTGATAACAAAAGCATGAGAATTGCAAGTGGAGTTAGGGAATTAGTTGAGGCGGAAAGCATTCGGAAGAAGTGTGCCTCCAAAGGATCCAGTGAAAAATTTCTTTCAATGGGCCAATGAGCCCCAGTTAAAAAATAATGAGGAGAAAGAGCAGGGCTCTGGAGTCCTTATGATAAAACGGATCTTGGTAAGTCTGATAATTATGAACTAATTATTTTCAAGTGATTATTTAATTATTTAATTATCATTAGCTATAATGATTTGATTTATATAATTATTACATCATATAGTTGATTATAAGATTGTTTCTTTCATGCTGATACAGTAAGCGTTATCATGTTGGCTATTTGAAATTCACTGTTACAATAAGTACTTAACTTTTCAACATATTTTAATGAGTCGTTAAGTAGACTTAAAAGTATGTGAAAATGATTCACTCTCTCTGGAGCCCTAGATGAGCATTTGTCTCTAAGTACTGACATCAGTTAATGCCCTAGAGCTCCATCAAAATGGAAAACTCTGGGGAGAGAACAAGGCTCCTGTCCCGAAAGCTACAAGGTTAAAAAGTCTAGGAGAGAAAAATGGGCAGAGACCATGTTCGAAAAGAAAACAGCTGAAAAATTTCCAAAAGTAATTGTTTCACATCTCTCTCCTCCTGCAAAAGCAGGATGGACCTCCACCCAAAACTTGATTCAGATGTGAGGATGATGACATATTACACACATAGAGAATTTGAGAGAAAGTCTGTTACTCACACAGGGAAATCCTGGGAATAGTTGAGTGGAAGCAAGCAGTTGGCTTAGGCAAAAGCCAAGGGAGTGGTTCTGGGCCTTTATAGTGGCTAAGGGTTGTAAGTAGAGAACAGTTCCAATACTCAGGAGATTTAAATTTCCCGCCAGCACTAAAGGAAGAGGCAACTTCATAGTCTTCTCATCAACCTACCCAGATGTGAAGCTAAAATGGAAAGGAAGGGAGGTTTAAAAATAAGTCAGCAGTAAAACAGAAAATTGAGAGCAAACTCTTACAGTGATGAAAGTGGTTAAACGATGTATCCAAAGACTACCACCTCCCACACACAAATTCTAGACAGAAATAGCAAGAAAAAACTACTAAAAATCTAAAAAACGTGAAAAATATTTAAAACAAGCAGAGGGCAAAAAAGACAGATTAAATTTATAGGAGTCACAATCAGATTGACAAAAGAAACAACTGAATAAAATGAGGAGTGTGCTGAAAAAGTAATAGCAAACTTAAAAGTCTATACCTTATGAAAATGTATTTTAATATATTTTAACGAAAGTTAAACTGATAGAATTTGCTAACTGAAAAAACACAATAAAGGAAATTCTGAAGGGCATTCTTCTAGCAGAAAAGAAATAATCCCAAGTGGAATTTTAGAAATGAGAATTTTAACACCAAAAACTAAAAAAATTTTGGTAAATCTAAATTCAAAAAAAAAAAAATCTATGGAACAATTACTATATGCTCTGATATTAAATTTTGAGGTATTTGTTACCCAAAAGTCAGGAGTGGAGAGAAAGGAGTGTTTAGAGCTCTGCATTTTATGGGAAGAGAATAAACTGAACAATTGTCAAAACATCTAAAAGAAAATTTTAAAAGAAGAGAAAAAGATATATGAACGTTGGAACATAAAGAAGCCCAAGTAAGATGACAGACTTAAGTCCCAAAATATTAGAATTGTATTAAGTAATGCTCCAAATATAGGCAAAGTTTGGATAAAAGGCCAAAATCCAACCACATGCTGTTTTCCAGAGATTATCTAAAATACAGATATAAAAACCTAGTAAATGAATCAAATAAAATCAAGTTATACAAAAAGTTCTCTTTTTTTCCAACATTAATATTCATGTTACTATGAGCAATTAAGAAGTTGTGAAATAAAAATTGAAGAAATTCCTCAGGTCCCATAATATGTTCTACGATATTCAATATCAGCAAGCACTGAAGTAATATCTAACAGAAAGAATAAACCAAGAATGTTTTTAACAATATAAATTCAACAACTTAAAACTCTAAAGACTTCAAGAACAAGATTTTATTTTTCTTACTTTTCTTTATTTATATTAAATTATTACCACATGAGTAATTTGTGTATGTATTTGTTTATTATCTGTCAATCCACTGGAATGTAAATGCAATGAGAACTTGGAAAGTGTTGATCAAGCTTGCAGTTGGATTGCTAGCTCCTTAAGAGTACCTAGGACATAGCAAGCACTGGATAAATATGTGTGGAATGAATGAATGGAGAACAGGGCAAAGCAGGGCTCAATAATCAACTCTCAGTGAAGATATATATTATCTCTGACAGACTATTACTGAAGGACTAACAATCAAGGATGATTAGTAAAGGACATTAGAAAATGGATAAAGAGGAAAATATGGTATTATTTGTCTAGTCTAGATTAGTTAGAGGTAAATAGGTAACAAGGGTCTGAGCTGTGGAACAAGAGAACTTTGCTGTCCAGTCCAGTCTCCCCCACCAATGTGTGTGAACTAAGAATAATGATAGCAGCTAATGCTCACCCTCACTTTGGGTGCATATGTCGGGGAGGGGGAATTGAGAACTGAGTGGGGTGAGAGGCTCCAAGGGAAGGGGCCCAGTGCAGGGTACCAGAGACTGAAAGGGAATGGTGAAGGCACCCCCTAGTGAGACCTGAATGCAGTTAGGAAGGTGCCCAGAGAGGGACCAGTCAGGACGGCAGCTGGGAGCCGGATGTCAGAGATTCAGAAGGAGAAGAGCATAGAAATGCCAGGGAAGCACAGAGATGAGATGTTGGAATCCAGGCAGGGAGTTGAGAGCAGTCACACTGGGAAGGGCAGCAGCAATAGAAGATTGGTTACATATAGCGGAATTAAGCAAATACAATGGTATTTCAAAAAGTTTGTGGAAAAGTAGAATTGAAAGATAATATGAATCTTTCCATGAAATTTTGAAGTACCCTACTAAGCAAATGTATTAAGGATAATAGGAGCCCGGTTTCTCACTTCGAAAAGAGAGCTACAAATATGGAAAGGGAGGAAACTGGAATGGACTACTGATGTTAGATTGCAATAGAGGTATTAATGTGAACTTGTGTTTTCAGTATAAAAGTAACTTTTGGAAATGAATATAGATTTAAATTTTGTAAGTTTGTGAACTTGTTTATGTGTGTGTTTACAAATACAGTCATGTACCACATAACCGAGATGGACTGAATATACAACGGTGGTCACAGTGATAGGCCCTACCACATTGCCTGGGTGTGTAGTAGTCTCTTCCATCTAGATTTGTGGTAAGTACACTCTATGATGTTCACACAATGACAAAATCACACAATGACACATTTGTCGGAATGAATCCCCATTGTTAAGTGATGCATGACTGTTTCGCAACATAGGTAATATAAAGAAATAATTTCCCTATTAAATGAAAAAATTAACCTAAAGAAATGTTTAGCTGCATACATGCAATAAGACTTAGCTATAGCACTTTTTGAATAGTATAATAAAGGAAATAGGGAAATAGAGAAAAAAAGTGTGGTAAATAATAAGCATAGTAACATACTACAGGTGTAATAGGCACAACAAGTCAATAACTCTTCGTATGTGATTATTTAAATACTTTTGAGCACATGTTTTGTCAAAAATGAAACTCTCTATTCTCATAGAACTTAGAACGTGTTGGAAAGACAACATTCTTGTTAACGATTGATCATTGGCAAAGTGCTTTAAAACTTAGTGGTATAAAATAACAACCATTTTTTATGGTGCTTGAAGATTATGTAGGTAGGAATTTGGATTGGACACAAAAGGGATGGCTTGTCTGCTCCACAGTGTCTGGGGACTTATCTGAGAAGATTCCCAAGTTGGAGGCTAGAATCAGGTGGAGTTTCCTTCACTCCTGGGCTGAGATAACTAGAAAACTGAGCTCAGCTGGGACTGGTGAGCGAGCACCTATGGATGGCTTCACCCTGAGGCATAGCTGTCTCACAGCACTGCAGCTGGATTCTGATTCTAACCTAATCTTGGAACTCAGCCAGCATTGCTAGCACCTTACTCTGGCTGAAGCAGTCACAAGCCAGCCCAGATTTAAGAGGAGAGAAATTAGACTGCAACTCTTGATGGGGAGTCACCTTTAAAGAAGAGCATGTAAGATGAAAGATATTGTTAGGGCCATCTTTGGGAAATACAATCAGCCACAGAAAATGAGAAATTTAAAACTAATATGATATAATTTTACATGATGATGGAGAGTGCATCAAATAATATTGTTGTTGTCCCTTTTAAAGAGCATGTTCAGGGAAGTCATCACAGAAAAAGCTACATCTAGGCAGAGAAAAAGATGAATAAAAAGATTGAATTGTGCAAAGATCTGGGAATAGTATGTCCTAGCAGAGGCCATGGTTAGCGTAATGGCTCTGAAATGGGAAAAAACTACCCTGTTTGAAAAAAAGAAAGACCAATGTGTCTGAAATGTAATGAGAGTAAAATAGTGAAGGAACAGAGATAGTGGGAGAAATAGCAGGACCCAAATCATAGAAAAATTAAACCCACTAATAATGCTAAGACATATGGAATCTATTGTAATCATAATTGAAAGCCATTGGTGAGTATTAAGCAGGATGAGTAAGTTGATCTAATTTATTCTTTTATAAAGGTCACCCTTGGTGCCCTATAGAGGAATAAAAATGAAAGCAGAGAATGTATAGAAGTCTGGAACAATAAGCCAGGGAGCAGAGGTGAGTGACATGTACTATGTGGGTAACAAAGGAGGTGGTCAGAAGAAGCCAAAGGAAGATAAATTCTTTTCATAGGAGATGAGAGAACTTGCTCATAGATTGGAAGTGACATTGGAGAGGAAGAGAAAAATTAAGGATAACTCCTTAGCTTTTGGGCAAGAATTACTGAGTAAGTTGTGGTGTCATTAACTGTGATGAGGAAAGCTAGAGTGGAAGAGGAGATTTTGAGTGGGAGACCTTGAGTGGGAGAGGAAATGAAAGTTCTTTTTTGAACATGTTAATTTTAAGATAACCCATTAAGTGTTTTGTAGGCAGCCAGATGTATTGGGAAGAATGTTAGGAGAAAACTCAAAAGGTGGTCCTCTTCAGCATTTAGTATACATAATTCCAAAATGTATTAGAATCATGTAAAGATTCACATGAAATAATTTTATAACTCAAGGAAAAAAAACTTAGAAACACGTTACTCGTTAAATGTTTTTAATGCTATCCATTACAGGTTCACAAGGTCAACTTTTACTACTGAGTCACAATCTTTCCCTAGCAAACTAAGAAATTACAGGAAGAAAAAAATGTAAGCCAAAAATGGCCTGTATTATTTAACACCAGACTCAGTCCCTTACAGCATTTAAATTATTAACATTATCATCAAAGTCAATGTCCAGAGACTATATTCTGCTTGCAACCTCATTTCATTATTCAGCTCAACTCTGAAGAAATGCTTCCAGCACGAAATGAACAACTTATATTATCTTCCTCCCAGGCTCTAAATCATCCCTTCTTATGATCTCCAGGGTATTTAAGAGGACAGTGTTTGAGGTCGAGAGGTCTATGCGCTTGCCGGAGGGAATCTTGCAGTCAGGTAAATGGCCGTTGAGAACCTGTCTCTTCCCTTCCTGAGGCTTCTGGTTTGTAAGATTTTTCTCAGGACACTTCCCTAATAAAAGAATGAAGATGTTACCTGCGATATTTCATCTCAGAAAACACTTTCTGCAAAAAACCTTCAGAGAACATTCTTTTCTACTATAAAGTAGTGAAAAACATCAGCAGAATTGATAACTACTTCTGATTAAAAAAGATCATTAAGAAGAGATCAATAAAGTCAGATTCAAACATTTTAAAAATCCAATGTTCAGTAGTTTTAATTACACAGATGCGTACTTTTACATTAATATGGGTGATTGCCGTGAGAAAGCTTTCTCACTGAAAAGGCAATTTGGTATAGTGGTTATGAGCACGGCAGTCTCAGAAATCAGATGACCTGCATTTGGATCCTAGCCGTGCCTCCTGTCAGCTTTATATTGTTGGCCAGGTTATTAAATTATCTGTGCCTCTGTTTCCATATATGTAAAATGATTATCACATTATTGAAATTTCCTCCAAAGGATTGTTTAGGGTGTGAAATACTTAAATAATTTAAAATAATTAAAGCATTTAGCACAGGAAATAGCACATAGTATGCACTATGCCAACTAAGCGCATATATATATATATATATATATATATATATATATATATATATATAGATGTTATTAATTCTCCTTCCCATTCTAACCCCTTAATTTGCATCTCATTCAAAAGAATAGTACTCATTATAGCACGACATGATCCATACAGATCCTTTAGCCTTCAAAAAACAAGAATTCCTCAATTAAAGGCATAGAATACTGAATTGAAATGCTCATCCTACATTTAGCTGTGGCAATGAAATTTATGCAGAATATTGCAGGTGGTGGGAAAGAAACAATCTTAACTTTTCTTTAGAAAATATAGGAATTGAAATTTTCTACCTATTTGTCTGAGACAAATGTTTCAAGGATAAATAAAGTAATATCTGAGGACTGCTTTGTGTCCAGTAAAATTGTGGATGAATGCGTGTGTATATTCCACTCTATGCCAAGGACTAGGCTAAAGGTTATATATATATGTGCAATATATCATTTCATTCTCATAACAACCCTAAAAGAGAAGTACTATTTGACCCATTTTACAAATAAAGAAATAGGCTCGATAGGATAAATATATTCCCTAAATCCCATACATGGCAAAAAAAACACTGGGATTTGATTCCTCAATCCATGCCTACATGTGACAATAATAATGATAAAATATAAAGGAAAAAAATAACACTGTGTCTTGCTCTATTAAAGTTTCTAGAGTTATATAAAACCAATTTCTCATTTAGTTTGCAAAAACACATGGAGTTTATTCTCCACAAGATGGTGACTTTTAACCTCATACACTTAAAGAGAATATTTTAATTGAATGTAAGACAGAAAATAGTGTATTGCAGACAAATGGCCCTGAACTGAGGGACAACTGACCTTAACATCTATGGGAATTAGAAGTGTTAAAATAAAAACTTCAGAGAAATTAAATTTAGCAGACTTTATTTGAGCACAGAATGATTCCTGAAATCATGAGGTATGTTTATTATTATTATTCCATTTTTTTTTAAAGGAAACTGAAGTCCAAAACTACAAACTAAATATCCAAGATACAGAGCTAATATACAAAGGAGCCAGGTTTCAGACACGAATGGGTCAGAATCTACATTATTTCCACCACAGTTATTGTGTCCTTCTGCAACTACCAAAAAACATGAAGGCTGAGTTAGTTTGACTTAATCCCCTTGAATCTCATTACTTGCAACATAGGAATTGTGTGTGTATGTAATCTTAACTGCTTACCAAAATCCAAGACCACATCTGGCTTTTGAACAATAAGTTAACTACCTTTGATAGCTGAAATCAGAGTAAGGAAAACCTAACATCTGCCCTCCAGTTTGATACCAGAGCATCACACCCTTTAATCAAGAGGGGGTAAAGGATGCAAATACTCTCGAGTGCTCCATAAAGTTAATGCCTGCAATCTGACCACAGGCTCACATTGATCTCTAGGTTTCTTCTGGATTGTATAAGGGCATCAGTCTTCTTTTCACAATATATACTGTATACAAAATGACTTTTCCTCAAATCTCCTCCTTATAAATAGAAATTCCAAACCTACTTTCCCCTAGGAATATATTCCTCTGTTCCGCCCCAAATCAAGGTTTGAAACTTTCAAGATTTAAAACATACTTTAAAAGTGTTCCTTAAGATCTAAGAAAAAAAAAAATCTCTCTTTCAGCTGCTGTCTTATTTTATGTTATTTAGCCTGGCTCCTTGGTGGTCTCCCCTAGGCTTGGATGAACTGGGGTCAGAAAAGAATTTGGGCAGAGTAAATGTATACTTATACATGACGTCGTACCATCTCTGTGGTTTTTTTTTTTTTTTTTTTTGCTTATTGGAAATTCACTCTAAACTTCGGTTTTCTCTGCTTACCTTTGATTTTGTCTTTCTATACCTCAGCCAATAAGGATTCTTCAATTCTTGCTGGCCAAGTTGCAGATCAGCTATCGAGTGTACTCAGTTAAAAAGAAAAATAAAAGATGAAGACAGGCGGGGGAACGAATTCACAAATTTCACCTTATATCCTTTCTTGGTTCTCTCTGTATTTATTTGTCTTTTTCACCCAGTCCGCTGAGGTCTTTCTTGTCTATGCATACTTTAGGACTGATTCAGGGATTTGGATAGAGGATATTTAGATTTGGTTCTGATCTCTTCTGTGGCTGTCCTATATTTTGAATACCTACCTCCCTTAATTTTCCAGTTGCTTTATCAGCCTTAATTTTTTTTTTCTACCACCTCAAGTGGAGTAGGTGTGTTTGTGACTTTTGGGCACTATGTCCAGGAGGGTTTGGGATTGAACTTAGTCAAGAAAGCACAAAATTTCATTGTGCATTCTTTCTAGTTGAAATGTTTCAGAAGTAAATTCTGCTCTGGCTTCTGGCTTCTTTCAAATGTTTCACCATGTCTTTGTATAGTTTTCTTAACTTTGTATAGTTTTTTAAATTATATTTGTTTCTCAAGATTTTATCTGTTATCTGTGGGAGGGCCAAGTTCACCTACTCATTTCACCACCTTTCCATTACAGAAGTTCAACTTTGGCTATTTTATATGAGAGAAATAGTCTTTTTTTGTTAGAAGCTACAGCTAATTTGAGTTTCTGCTGCTTACAGATGGGAAGATTAAATGAATTGATATCTTTAATATACTTAGAAGAGTGTCTGACACATAATAAGTGATCAATACATGTAACTGATTAATATGTTTTACCTATTATCATCATTACCTATTATAGGGTTCTCCAGAGAAAGGGAACACACACACACACGCACGCACGCACGCACGCACGCACACATTTGGAGATTTATTATGGGAACTGACTCATATAATTAGGAGGCCAAGAAGTTCTACAATATGCCCAGTTTTCAAGCTGGAGAATTAGAAAAGCCAGATGTGTAATTCAATCTGAATCTGAAGGCCTCAGAACCAGGGGAACCGATGGTGTAACTTCTAGTCTGAGGCCAAAGGTCTATGGAGGGAACAGGGTGGCTGGTCTGAAAAAAAAGAGCTCCAAAGTCTGAGGGCAGGAGAAGACAGACAGATAGATGTCACAGCTCAGGAAGCAGAAGAGAATCCACTCTTTGCCTTTCTTTTCTACCCAGACCCAGAACGGGTTAGATGATGCCCATCCACATTGGTGAGCGTGGATCTTCTTTACTCAGTCTGATGATTAAAATGCTAATCTCTTCCGTAAATACTCTCACAAACATACCCAGAAATAATGTTTTATCGGGTATCTGGGCATCCCTTAGTCCAGTCAAGTTGACACACAAAATTAACCATCACATTATTATAATTACAATTTTATCTGAGCCCTGGTCTACAGAGTTGACAATGTTCTTATTAATTATTCAACAGGTACAAAGTTTAAGGATCTTCTCACATGTTAGAAATGGAACTACAAAGATAAGAAGAGAGAGAATCTGCCTGCCTGCCATCAGGTAATAGATTGGATTTAGAAAAAAAAAATCCTACAAAAAATTAAAATACGATAAGGTAACTGAGAAAACAAAGGTATGCTAAAAGGGCGGAAAGTCTGCCTGAGAGATTATGGGAAGGTTTCTCAGAGAAGTTAGCATTTGATCTGGAATATGAAAGATAAAAGTTTGCATGGTGAGGAGACACTTTCAGATTCAGTACCTTTTTTTTTTTTTTTTTGGTCATACCAATGTAATGCAGTGTACAGCTGAATAGTCAAGGTTCCCTTTTTATATTTTATGCAAATCTTCCCTGCTATGGGGATTACAATTAATTCTGTTTGATTTTTTTTTCATTTATATAACTTTTTATATGCCCAAAACACTTTATTAGGGCTTCAGAAATCCCAGATCTACTCAATTTTTATGCATCGGTGAATTGAACAGCTGGCTAATATCACTCATTACACTGTGAGAAGGTGACATAGTTTCTATATTCTGGGAATATTTATATTCTTAAAATCTATGATAATATTCTTCTTCAGCCTAATGAATACCACTTTTTACTCTAACTCTTAACACCCACACAAAGAAAATATTTGTTAAATCAAAAGCACTCTAATTTCCAAGATGATCACTGGAGCCCATTCCTCAAATATTACTGTCTTTTGTCATTTTGGTTCAATCTTAAGAATTTTATGCTTCTAGCTCCAAACAATGCTTTTAGGTGGATGAGATTAGATTTTTCCATTTCTCTGCTTCATATCCCACACTATGTTTCAGACAATCTCTGGCCCACACTCAACAAGTGCTATCCAGTTATAACCCTAGAACTGCATTTCTCGAGTTATCTTTGATTAGAAATTATTATTTTTTGATCTGCAATCCAATGCATTCCAATACTTTTGTAAAATGCTATAAAATTAATTACTAGACAAATTATACTGCACTTAGATAGTGAAACAATGTCAAGCTGCTATGAAAATTTCTAAATGCTAATTCTAAATGTCAGGACTTAATGGGTCTGTGAAACACACAATGAGTAGCACTGGTTTTGTATATGCCCACAGAAACTGGTCTAAAGGAGTGGTGAGAAAAGCTTTACTGCAATGAGGGCCTCATGATATGTGTTTCTGACATTGCTTTTATCTGGCATCTTGTCATATAGTCACACTGTAACCAAAATTATCATCATTGAATTTGTTGTTGCCCATTTGACAGAGATGATGTTAAATCAATTCAAACACATCTTATAATTAGATCGATATTTGAGGCTTATGTTGATAGTCTGAGTGTTTGAGGAGTCTGTAGGAAATATTCATACTTTTTGAAAATCAATATGTGGGGTATTCTGGTTTGGCTCTCATATTTACTAAGTGCAGAGTGGTATTTCGCAGGGATGTTTTATGATCACAGTATGAGAAACATTTCATTAAGCCACATTTGTATTAATTTGGTGGTTAATGACATCTCAAATCAAGAAGGCTGGATGAGCTGAGACCTCAGAGGTCTTTCTTCCCCCCATTAGCAATGACATCTCCATTTCCTTGCTGTAAAAATTCACTACAGGAAAGCATGTTCTTATTAAAGTCAATATATCTTCCCATTGGTTTCTAAGTTGGGATGCTAAGACCTATGAAAATAATCAATTTGAAAGAATTCCCATAGTTCCTGTTACAAGTGTACTTGTTACATGAAATGAAATCTTCTTCTCTGTAACATGTAATCTCAAGCCAAAATAGGTATGTATTTCTTACCAGGCATGGTATATCAAATATAACAGTGACAAAAATACATTTATAGTTAAAGTTCACAGTCCAGACATAGCCAGGAAGTGAACATGAATTTTTAATTCTGACCAATTCACCTGGGCAAAACCCAGAATAAGTTTTTGCTTTCAGGTACTATTTAGATAGGGATTGCTTTTGTAACATTTGAATGTGTTATAAGCATTGATTCGATCTTTCAGAGAGTTATCAAAGTAAAATTCACCTCTGCTTCTTTAAGCTCCCAAATATAAAAGAATTTCAGATACCTTTCAGATCTTTCATAACAAAACCAAGAAAGAACATTGTCTGGTTTTCATAATTTTACTGATCCAAGGACTTGTCTTGTGGAGTGCAAATCCTTAATATTGTCAGAATTGGTAATTAAGTGTTTAACTTGAGGATCTGGGGTGGGGGAGTTGTCCTTGTTTTGTTGCCTAGTATCATACATTTGTTTGGCTTTAGCATAGTTCATCTACATATGATTTGATGTTTGGATATCTTCTTTCCACTATTGACAGTTTTGACTGAATTTCTTAGAGTGGTCAACCTTCCAACAATATTTATTGAGCACCTAATATATTATAGGAACTGGAGATAGAGCAGTAAAACAACACAAAATGTGACAACAATAACAACAAAATGTTAATGCCCACAGCCTTCACCCTTGGCTTGTGGGGCTTACATTTGAAAAGGGGTAGACAGACAACCAAGAAATCTTACTCCAGTTTGCCACTTCACTCTGAGTCTTGGATCAAACTTCACATTTCTTTCTGGGAATGAGATCTGATAACCTGAGAAACAACATAGCAAGATGAAAGGCACAATCACTAAAGGTGGGGAGAGTGAGCAATTCTTAGGGCATACCTTGGACAGTAGGAAATGGGGGACAGCTGAGCATATAAATCCCCTCTTCTTTGTCATTCTTGTAGTCTCTCCTGATATACAGTTTCTAGTGCCTTCTAGACAAATCTTGCATGCCAAGTAAAAGTGTATTCTAAGCCACCTGCTTTATCTTTTCTAGGCTCATTGTGATAGCAAACATATTGGAAAACAAACAAACCTCTGTGTTTATCCTATGCGTTTCTCTATCTCACTATTTCTCTCCTTCACTTTCAAACAAATCTTCCCAAAATATATGCTCACACATGCTGAATTCATGTATTTCCTTCCTTCTCTCTTGAACCTGCTCCAATCACGGTTTTACTCCCACCACTTGACAGAGACCATCCTCATCGTAATCATCGGTAGAGGAGGCATATTAATGCAGGAGAGAGGGAAAGAGACTGTTGAAATTCACAGACTCTCTTTTCCTGAAAGCCTCTGAAAATAAGATAAATTCTCAACATCATGGGTTAGCTTAGAGGTGAGTCTCTGTGAAGACAAATGGTGGCATACTTGAGCTCTCCCATTCTTTGTAAAAAATGGACCACGACACAAATGAAGAAAAATTATTTTAGTAATCATTTTGCTCACACACCATTTGTAGACCCAACTTCAAGGGCCATTCAAGTCTTATATTCCATTAGTTATACTTGTGAAAGGAAGAAATGTATTCCTAATGCATTAAATCAGTAAGGCAAGAAAATGTCATTTTCTCGGTTCTAAGCAGCTTTTCAAATAAAATGTGTAAATGAAGAAGGATAGAATATTGGTAGTAATTACAGGAACAGTAATAACAATAATAATAGCTACATTCATAGTTTATGTGTCATGTTTATATGTGTGTGTGTGTGTTTATATATGTGTGTGCATTATGTGTGTGTGTGTGAGTGTATATATATATGTTATCTTCATGATAAAACCTTTTGAAGATTGTCATCAATTTGTACATGAGGTCACTGAAGCATAGAGACATTATATAACCTGTAAGAGATGCTATTTATAAATTTATTGACATGTTTCCTCTCATGAGATTCCATTTAGACTGAGCAGTTCTAAAGTACATAAAAGTATTTTACAATACTATGTACTAAGAACTCCTAAGTAGGATGGAGCACTGCCATCTCTTGCTAATAGAGAAGAGTGCAACTGGATAAATTTAATCCATTTCCAAAGAAATGTTGCATGTTAAAATCTAGTTCTTGTGCTCACATTTAGATTTTCTAATATTTTATTACAAATTTTATAAGTTGGCTTAACCAAACACTAATTGTTTTAATCACTGCAACTTCAAGTTATATGAACTACTTGGCCATAATTAAGCAATACAACATGACAAGCAGTGTCTTTCGGGATGATTATAGGATATTATAATTCCATAATAAACTCCAATGATGTTCTGTCTTAATTATACACATTAATAGATTCTGTACACATTTAATTATCTGCTACATTGATATTCCCATAACTTTTAAACAGTTCTGCTTGAATATAACTCGTGCTCAAACATAAATTCACTAATGGGACATAACAAACAAGTTATCAGTGTACTTTAGCATGGTAACTATTCATTGATACATGCTATTTTCCATAGTTGTGCAGCTATATAATGAATTGATTAAATTTCAAAGTTACATAAAAAATCATATATTTATATAGATACAAAAGGTAAAATTCTTTTCTACTTTGGCAATCTGGCACTAGGAATAAAATAATTACATATAAACAACAAGATGTGCTTTATTTGCTTTTATTTAGAGAATTAACACTTTATATGGATAGTGAAGCCTGGATATAAGGGATTTATTAATTAGCAGAACAAATGTGTTCTAAAAATTTGATTATACCAAGTTAAAAAAAAATATGTCTAGTCCTTTTTTTCAGTGACAAAAATTCTCCCTAGAGATGAATCTCCTCCAAAACATCTCTAAAAACTTGTATCAAGCTATTAGACCTTTCTGTTTGGAGTAGGGTTAAAAACTAAACCTTGGTTTCTCTAAATATTTTTTTTTCAAAATTTGTGTGATAGATCTCTTCCCTTTTTAAATCATTTTTTCTCCCTTCTCCAATTCTTAACATTCATCAGTACCATCAACTTTTCCTTGGTAATCATTTGAAAATACTTTATTTTCTGCCCCCTGCACCACCATTACCTACCTTATTACCCTCCACCACCACCATTTTTACTGCCATATTACTAGTTCAAAAATTTTTTTAGTTTTTTTACAGGTAATTATGTGTAACAGTCTCCTAACTTGTGGTTCCTTTCACACAACTTTCAAATTTATCTGCTACGCCAAAGACTAGTTGATGTCACACAGGTTTCTATTCTCCGTCTCTCTCTCTCTCTCTCTCTCTCTCTCCCCCCCACCCCTTTTCTTCCATAAATATTAAACAATATATATATTGTCTAGTTGGAATCCTACTGTAGGAAAAGCTTTCTTACCCTCATTTATTTACGTATATCAGTATGGACTTTCAAATTTCTCTCCACAAAGCTTGTACCAATTTTCATAGCCACCAGCAATATATGAGAGTTCCTAGTTCCCCACAGACTTGCCAATAGGAAGTGTTGTCATTGTTTAAATATTCATTAGTTTGAGAGGTAAGATGTAATATCTCAGTGTTTTGATTCGTACTTCTCTAATTGTGAGTGAGATTTAATATATTTTCCTATAAGGGCCTTTTCCATATGTTTTTTGAAATTGTGTGTTTATGTGTCTATTGCTAACCTTTCTATTCTGTTCTGAAGTTTGTCTTTTCATATGTTAGAACCACAATGTTTTATTTATTTATTTATTCTTGGTTATGAATATTCACGAGATGCAAAGCTGATTGTCACCCCTCGTCTCCATGATGTGGTAGCCAGATTCATACTGGCTGTATACCCATTATCACAAATTGCATTTGTTTGAATAATAAAATCTATAGTATATTGTAATATCTGGAAGGATTAAATATCTGAATAGGTTTTTATGTTTCAGTGTTTCCTCATCTTTTCTTGCATGTTTGCTTTTCTTTGCATAAGCTTATTTAGCATCACAAAAATAACTTGTTGCTTTTTTAATCCATATTGTTTAAAACTTATAAATTAACTTTAGCCGAACTAAAAATTTTATGATGCTTGTAATACTATCTACAAACAAGAAATGTTTCAACATTTGTAGAATTCTAATTTTTTATCTTTCACAAGTTTAAATTTGTTTCTCATATAGGTTCATATAGCTTTCATACATTTTTTGTTAATTTTATTTCTAAATATTCTGTCATCTTTGTTGTTATTGTAAGTGGTGTTGGCTCTACAATTATGTCCTCTGACTGGTTATTATTTGTATATATTAAAGGTATTGAATTCTGTATGTTAATTTTATATCCTATTTTTCTGTATTTTTATATTGCTTGAGTGAGTTGTATCATTGATTAGCTTCTCAAGTTTACTAACATCTCATTTGCAGATAGAGATAGTTTTACTTCTTTCCCAATTGTTCTTTTTTTTTTTTTTTTTTTTTTGCTTAATTGTATTGTTTAATACTTCCAGTACAATAGTACAATACTGAGTAGTAGTGAAGATTGTTCTTATTCTTAGTGGAAATGTCTATTGTTTTCATATTACATAGGATGCAGGCTTCAGGACTAAGGGACACTTTTGTGTACCTGTATTTTCATTCTTTTTCTCTCCATAGTTAACAACTGGTTTATATATTCTGTTCATTTAAAAAAACAGAATTTTGATTTATTCATTTGTTATATATTTTCTCTTTTTTCTACCTCATTAATTTCTGCTTTCATCTTTACTATTTCCTTATACATATTTTTGATTTATTTTGTTGTTCCATTTTAAATTTTTGCTTTTGGAAGTAATTTCATTTATTTTTATTCTTGAATTTTAGTAATATACGTGTATGGGGCTATAATTTTTTACCTGATCACTGTTTTAAATCTGCATCATAGATGATAATATGTGCATCTTCATTAACATTGTTTTTTAGAAATGTAAAATTTTCTAAATTTTAATTTTAGTTTTTAGTTTAAATTTTAAATTTTTATGTTTTTTGTATTTCTCTTTTCAATCAGATGTTAATAGGATTTTTAAAAATTCCTGTTGAAGTTCTTTTTTATGATGTTAGTAATTTCTAGTTTATTGCATTGTGATCAGAGAATATTGTTTAAAAATTTTCTTACTTTTGGAGTTAATTCATGTGTCCACTATGACCTAACAAACTGTCAGTTTTGTGAATGTTCCATATAGGCTTGAGAAGAAGATGTACTTTCCATTATCGGTGTGTAAAGTCCAATATACATTCACATGCTTTATGCTATAGATATGTTTAACCCTTCTATAACCTTTCTTGCTTTTTGTCCATTTGAATTATCTTTTATTGAAAGTCTGATGTTCTTAATATCATGCTTCTGTCTATGTCTTCTTGAATCTGTCTAGTTTTTTTTCTTTATAAAGCAAATATTTTGTTATTTAGTAGTCGTATTTGTGTTTTATTTTTATTGTGCACTGTGACTTTTAACATTAAAAGTGAGTCTCCCTCATAGTAATGGGCATAAATACGGTAAGCAAAATTCTAAGGTGGCTGCCAAGATTCTCACCCCTGCTGTATTTGCCCTGTTATACCCTCCCCTTGAGCGTGGACAGGATTTTTGAATACTATGGAATATTACTCAAAAAATTAGTTTATGTCCTATGACAAAAGGGATTTTGAAGATATAATCAAGGTTTCTAATCAATTAAGTTTGAGTTAATCAAAAGGAAGATTATCCCGCGTGGAGGAAGATTATCCCGCATGGGCCTGGCCTAATCAGGAAAGCCTTTAAAGGAGACAGGAATCAGAAGCAGATGCTTTCCTGCTGTCCTGGAAGAAGAAAACTGCCATGATTTGGAGAGGATCACATGACAAGAAAGAATGAGTAAGAATGGTTCCCAGTTGATAACCATCAGGATAACAGGGACCTCAGTAATATGACTGCAAGAAAGGGAGAGGGAGAGGGAGGTTGGGGACAATTGGATGGGAGACATGGGGTACAAATGCAATTTGTGGTAATGGGTATGCTGCCAGTATGAATCTGGCCCTCACATCATGGGCATGATGGGTGCCAATCAGCTTTGTATCTCATGAATATTCACAACCAATAATTAATTAATTAATTAATTAATTAATTAATTAATTAATTGGATTCCTCCGACAATGAATGAGCTAGCAGAAGGTCTCTGATGAAATTACAGCCTCAGTCAACACCATTATTTCATCCATGTGAGAACCTAGTCAGAGAATTCTAACCTACAGAACTGTGAGATAATAAAGGTATATTGTTTTTTTACTTTAAATTGTGCTGAAATATCAGTAACACAAAGCCTACCACTTTAACCATCTTAGGTGTACAGGTCAGTGGTATTGAATATGTTCACAC
The DNA here is from genome assembly GCF_027409185.1 of Cynocephalus volans. Lineage (NCBI taxonomy): Eukaryota > Metazoa > Chordata > Mammalia > Dermoptera > Cynocephalidae > Cynocephalus > Cynocephalus volans. Next base: position 93,957,446 of record NC_084467.1, read on the forward strand.
TGCTGTGAATTACCACTATTATCTCTAGAAATTTTTCATCATCTCATACTGAAATTCTTTGTCCATTAAATAATCACTCCCCATCAGCCCCTCCACTCAGTACCTAGTAACCACTATTCTACTTTCTGTCTCTATGATTTTGACTATTCTAGATATCTCACAAAAATAGTCATGTAATATCTGTCCTTTTGTGTCTGGATTATTTCACTTAACCTAATGTCTTCAAGTTTCATCGTATTTTAGCATATGTCACAATTTCATTCCTTTTTAAGGTTGAACAATATTCTATTGTATGTATATATCACACTTTTATTCATTTATCTGTCAATGGACATTTGGGTTGTTTTTACCTGTTGGCTATTGTGAATAATGCTGCTGTGAAATTGGTGTACAAATATCTGCTTGTGTCCCTGCTTTCAATTATTCTGAGTATATACCCAAAACTGTAGTTGTTGGATTGAATGGTATTTTACATGTTTAATTTTTTGAGGAACCATTATACTGTTTTTCACAGTGGCCCTAGCATTTTAAGTTCATACCTAAATGTGTGAGGGTTCCAATTTCTCCACATTTTGGCCAACAATTCTGTTTGTTGTCATTATTATTTGCTTTGTGTTTTTTCTTTTCTTGGATCATAGCAATTTTAATGAGTATGAAGTGGTATCTCATTGTGGTTTTCATTCACATTTCCTAATGAAGACATGTTGAGCATCTTTTTATGTGATTATTACCCATTTGTATATTATCCTACATTTTAGATTCTAAGATGTTGTGGAGCAGTTGCAGGGAGAGAGGAGGTGGGAGATGGAGGGTGATGGAGGCAGAGGAAGGGGACAAAGTCAAGACCCATGGACCCCCCCCCCCATTCCAGCAGGGGAGCTCTGGGGGCTTCTGGTGACAACTTGGTTGTGGCTTGGCTGGATGTGAAATTTGGAGGTACACGACTAGGGCCATCAGCACCCCATAACCTGGGAACCTGGGTGATCACCAGGCCACCCCTGGGCTGGATGCAGACATCGGGCGGGGGGAGGCTGTGGCTAAGGCCCTTGGCCCCCCACTGCCCTGGCTCAGGGGCCTGGGATGATTCCAGGGGCACCTCTGTGGTTATCACTGAGCTTATGCAGACACCAGGGGGACATGGTTTAGGCCCTCACCCCCCCAGTGCCCCAGCTCAGGAGCCTGGGGCTTTGCCCATTTTTTAATTTGGTTGTTCTTTGGTTTTGAGTTGTAGGAGTTCTTTATATACTCTGGATATTAATCTCTTACCAGATAGGAGATTTGCAAACATTTTCTCCCATTCTGTGGGTTGCCTTTTTACTTTCTTGGTATTGTCCTTTGATGAATAAAAGTTTTAAATTTTGGTATAGTCCAATTTATTTATTTTTTCCTTTGTGGCCTATGCCTTTGGTGTCACATGTAAGAAATCATTGCCAAGTTCAATGTTATAAAACTTTTCCTCTGTATTTTATTCTAAGGGTTTTATAATTTTAGGTCTTATACTTAGGTATTTGATCCATTTTTAATTTTTTTTATATAATGTAAAGATCTGAATGCTTTATTTTGCATCTGAATGTCCCGTTTTCTGAACATCATTTGTTGAAAAGAATCTCCTTTTCCCATTAATGCTCTTGGCACCATATTGAACATCATTTGATTATACCCTATACCCTATAAAAGGGTTTATTTCTGGGCTTTCTATTCTATTTTTCTATATGTTGGTCTTTATACCAATGCCACAGTGTTTTAATTACTGCAGCTTTGTACTAACTTTTGAAATCAGAAAGTGTAAGTAGTCCACCTTTATGCTTTTTCATGATTGTTTTGGCTTTTAGGGGCCTTTTGACGTTCCATATGAATTATGTGATGAGATTTACTACTCCTGCAAAGAAGTCAGATTTGGGGATTTTGACAGGGATTGCATTGAATCTACAGATAACTTTGGGTAATATCACCATGTTAATGATACTGTCTTCTAATCCATGAACATGGGATACATTTCCATTTATTTATTTCCTTTAAAATTTATTTCAACAATGTTCTATAGCTTTCATCATGCAAGCCTTTCACTTCCTTGACTAATTTCTAAGTATCTCATTGCTTTTGATGTTATTTTTAATGAAATTATTTTCTTAATTTCCTGTTCAGATTGTTCATTGTTAGTACATAGAAAAGCAACTTACTTTTGTGCATTAAAATTGTATTCTACTACTTTGCTGAATTCATTTATTAGTTATAACGTTTTATTCAGCTCCTCTGTGGAATCTTTAGGGTTTTCTACATATAAAATCATGTCATCTGGAAACAGAGATAATTTTACTTCTTCCTTTTCAATTTGGGTGCCTTTTTTATTTTTGCCTAATTGGTCTGGCTGAAATTCTAGTACTATGTTGAGTGGAAGTAGTGAAAGCAGGCATCCTTTCCTTTTTTCCTGATCTCAGAAGAAAAGCTTTTAGTCTTTCACTATTGAGTATGATGTTAGTTACGTTTTTTTTCATATATGTTCAATGTGTTTGTTTCAATCTACCAAATTTGTGTAATTTGTTATTCAGCAATGGAAAACTAATATAACAATGAAAAAATTTTATTCAAATAAAGTAAAGCATAGTTCTATGTAAACTTCATGTGTGTATTTATCTCCTTTTAAGAAGAAGATCCATAGAATTTAGAAAGGGTTGATGTCACAACATACTGAGTTTATGATGAGAAATAACTTCACTTTTATGATAAAAAATCAACTTTATCTGTGCACCCATCAGAACATCCAGATACAGCCTAAGTATTGTGTCTCCCAGTTAGATCAGTTTAGCTAAGACATCTTATAATAGTATATCTCTATCATCCTGACTGTTTTACTCATCAGCATCTCCACCTGCAAGGAAGAAAAAGGTAGAAACTCTCACTCCTGGAAAGCTGTATATATTGATTTGGGTTTGGCCATCAAGGCAGCTATTTATAATTCTCTCCTGCTTTTGCTGTCTCCCAAAGAGTTTAGTCTAAGAATAGGGCAGAGTAACAGCATAATGTGTACATACATACACACACACACACACACACACACATACACACACACACAAATACAAACACACACACATATACATCAATCTCACTGTAAAATATAAAGTGTTACAAGAGCATAGACATATTTTAGAATGGAGTTTAATCCTCTCTTCATCTCTTTCTGTATCTCTCTCTCTCTCCCTGCGTCCTTCCCTTTGTCTCAATATTCCAACTGCTTCCTACTCATCCATCAGAATATTTTTATCATGAAATTAATCTGTTACAGACCCTCTCTTTGACAAGATTGGGTGAAGATTCAGGCAGTATTTCTCCTAGTGACTAATCTAATATGTTCTTTAGAAAGGACAATTATTTGACTACTCATATATGAAATAGAGAAAAGGTATGTGAAAATCTTAGGGAAAATATACCTATAATTTAAGGTTTATTAACAAAATCCAGTGTTTTATTTCTTGTCTCATTTATTATAACTTCCTTATAAATGTAACATCATTAACATGTCTGAAGCCAGAGCCACAAATATGTACAAATAAATGTTACAATAGTTTGAAAAAAATAATAAATTAAGTTTTGGAACTTACACTTCACACTTAGAGATTAATCTGACCAAAAATTACATTGATAACCTGAACTGCATGAGCCTCTTCTTGGACTACCAAATGCAATGATATTTTATATCTCCAGGAATTAGTGTTAATTCAGACTTAATGCTCAAAACTCTCTGAAAAGTCTATTTCCTCACCTCTAATGCACAGTTACCCTAGCAAATGCTATAGTTTTTTGGAGATGTCAGGGACAAAGATGAAAAGCATAAATTTTGGGCTATGTAGGCAGGCTCTCTCCTCAAAGAGACAAGCCTTCCCTTCACTGAAAGGGATCTGGGCCTGTGAATGGCTGCAGTCTGGAAATTGTGATTAAAGTCAAACTTCTTTTACTAAATCTAGAGCTTTTCCGCTTATCCAAATTAAATAAGACTTTAATAGACTGCTCCTGTATTTCAATTCTAGGGAAACTTGACCAATTAGCCAATGTCAGAGATCTCTGCTCCTTCAGCTATACAATACATTAGAGCAAAAATGATGCCACCTCGCCCCTAACATCTGGGATCCCATCATCTCCATTGCTTTGAAGGCACCCAGTTCAATGGCAGCATTTCTAACTCTCATTCCTAGCCTGCAAAGAATATCTATGAATTCTTCAAAGATTCTAGACTATCTCCTCCCTAAACTTATTATGCACAGGCTTGGTGAAGGGAATTTTCTCTGGTCCTCTTGGGGCACATAGGGGTAAATTATCAGTCTTATATGATAAATCCACCTTACCACTCCAATCTTCTTAAGCCATTTGATGCATTTCTCCATATCAAGGAAATTCTAGCATCTTAACCTCATTTACTGTGGGTCACCTTGAGTTCAGCTTTTCATCAACCAAACAACAAACAAACTATTAAAGCCACTCCCAGACATGTGAGGTTTCAAATTGAATCTAGAATCTTTGCTTTAGAGTATCCATATCAACAAATTTAAATTAAAAAGTCTTACATTATCTTCCTTCTAACCTGGTTCAACGTCCATGAGGACGTTTATGACAATACAAATTGGAAAAATTTTAATTATTTCAATATGAGTTCACTTTCACATAGGCCACACTTTTAACCTTACCCTCTGAGGCTAGAGTCTGGTTATAGGTCTAAAACTAGTAAGAGGATTGAGGGGTATGTGTTGAAGGTATGTTTTACAGGAAGGTAGTCCCCTGTTAAGTCAACTAACTCAGGAGAGTCCATTACAGATTCCTTAGGCAAGAGGACACTTACTTTTTCAAACAAGAAAGAAAAGGCAGTTTCTAATAACAAATGAGGCTGAGAACAATTTAGGGATCAAGTTTACCAGCTTCATGAGTATCTGTCCCATATAATCCCATTCATAATTGCAGAGTATAACTCCTTTCTAATGAATGCTCTAAGCTTAATAGAAGATTCTGTGAGTTGTAAATTTAATTGCTTTTTAATTTAGCTATCGGCATAGTCTGACTTTGGGTTAGGTTTTCAGAAATGCCAGTCCTGTGGCTACAGGAGACAAAGGTTTATTTCAGGGCAGACTTAGAAGTATTCTCATCTCTCATCCTTGACTGGAAAGTTAAAACTCAGAACTCATTATTTACTTTTCCCAAGTCTTCTGGCACACTTAGAAGCAACCAAACTGATGGAGTTTGGATGTGTTGTCCCCTCCAAAACTCATGTGGAAATTTGATCTCCAATGTGGCAGTGTTGGAAGCTGATTGAGTCATGGGGGCAGATCCCTCATGAATGGATTAATGCTTTCCCTAGGGGAGGGGGAATTAATGAGTGAGTTCTCACTCTATTAGTTCCCTGATTGTTTATAGGACCCTGGCACCTCCTCTCTCTCTCTTGCTTCCTCTCGCCATGTGATCTGCTTGTACTCACCGGCTCCCTGCCACTTTCTGCCATGAGTAGAAGCAACCTGAGGCCCATGCCAGATGCAGCTGTCCCTGATTCATAAGCCAAATAAACCTCTCTTCTTTAAAAGTTACACAGTCTCACGTATTTCTGTTTTAGCAACACAAAATGGACTAAAACCCAAACCAACTGTTGGGAAATAGAATAATTTAATCAGGTCCCCTTGCCTGCTCACCTGGTTGGGCATGGTGCAGCACATTCTTTGTAAGCAAATTGTGGGGGGGTGTGGAGTTAGTGTGCCTCCGTGGCACTGTGACCTTGCCTGGCCTCTGCCTTGGGCATCCGCCCATGTGGCCATGCTTTCGAACCTACAGCTCCAAGGAACTTTTTGTCAGTTACCTAGCTCCTAGACCTGTGTGTGAAGGGTTTATGACCCAGTCTGTGAACAGGCTTGAGGGTTCTGTGAACTCCAGACCCAGCCCTAGCTCGACAATTGGCCCAGTCAGCAGGATTACCGGCAGACAAAAGAGCTCGACAATTGGCATAGTTGGCAGGATTCTGAGCAGGTACAGGTGCCAAAAGTCCTTGGAAGAAGGAGGAAATACGACTACTTTTGAATATGCTCTGCCCTATGGCCACCTTCCTGTTGACCAGGATCTGGTTGCTGCTCACTGTACTACAAGGCAGCATAGACCAGGCACTATGGCAGAAAACCCCGTGGGAGGAGAAGGAAGTGTGGTTGTCCTTGAGCTTGTGGTGCCTGATGGCAACTTTTCTGGTGACCCAGCCTGGCGTGTGAAGGGTTTGTGACCCAGTCTGTGAATGGGCTTGAGGGGGTCTGTGAGCTCCAGACCCAGCCCTAGCTCAACACCAACCCATTATGCTCCTTATTTTTATAAAATATTCCATGGCAGAAATTACTTGGTCTCCCAAAACATTTATAAACACTTGTTTACAGGTGTCTATAAGTGATATTTTAAGGAACCATTCTGCCATCGATTAAAAGTGTCTCTATCACCACTGTCCATGGGATCACTGATGTCTTGAAATATAGTTAGATTAAATAACAAATTCCAGATAGCCCAGAGAGATTTCAGAGAACACTTTCGTAAAGTTCTAGCCTCCTGGAATGAACATCCCTTTGAATTTTCTTTCTAGTATGAATTTCTCTATCATTTAAGGTTCGATCAGGCAAGGAGAAACACTGAGTGTTATAATAAAGAGGTAATTATAGGGAATACAACCTACGCAATTGTGAGAACTGTGGAAAGTTGTTGACTCTGTGTCTGGTAAGAGTTTGAAGTTACTGTAGATCAGGAAGTAGGCATGATGAAGAGCTAGGCATGAAGCATGGGAGAGCAACCATGAGCACAGACAGAAGCTCACCTCTGTCTCTCCCCACCTCCCAACTTGGCTCTGCAGTGATGTACAAAAGAAACTTGTACTCTTCATCAGGCCCACAGCTTGAAAAATGTCAGGCATAGATGCAGTGGGATGTGAATCCTCTGCAATCCTACCTGCTGCCTCATCCCATCTTCTGCACAATAGAAGATCAGTGACAATGTGTGAGCTACAGTGGTGCTTGTGCCCTCCATTGACTTTCAGAGAGCAATGGCTGTTGCTTCACTGTTGCTTTGTGAATCTCACACAAATTCTTCCTGTGGCCAAAACCAGACTGGAAAGGGAATACTAGGAACTGCAGTTCCAACTTAACTAGGTTTATTTTGTACAAAACTATCAGAGCAAGTAGGTGTCATTATTTTAAGCTGCATAATTCAACAACTCTTGGAAAAATTTTGAAATCAATCGTATTCCATTCACATTATTCTATTTTGAATCATCATCTCAGCCCTTAGATCTTCAATTTACAGACAGTTACATTGCATTTTGACCGGTTGCTTAAAACTATTAAGAATTCATACATTATACATGAGTTTAACTTCCAATAAGTATAGCATTATTTCTCTAGGTCAAGTTCCATGGTTTTAAAAAAAAATTTTAAGAGCATTTTTTTTTGCTCATAATAGAATTCAAACATGTGGGAATTGTGAAAAAATAAGACTAAAACTCAATATATAGACCATATAATTTACTGACAATTTTACTTGAGCCAATTAAGTTTCAAGATTAGAGATTCTCATCCCTGGTACTCCATGACTCAGTCCTATGATAACTAACCACCCATGAAGCCTGACTAAATTTGGAGATTTCCATAATCCTGAAAAGTGTGAAAGATCTATCACTGGAAAAAGTTCACGAAATAGAAAACACATATTCCCTAATGCCAGAGTGTATTGACATAAAAATTAACATTTGAGAACTTGCTCTACTGCTTTATCTTGTATAGAAACTTTTTAAAAAATGCATAAGAAGACATTTTCTGTCTCTCACATCCTCCAACATGAAAACTGTCTTCTAAAGAAAGTTATGTATTATTCCACTTGTCATCAATGGTTCCTGCCAGTAGTACATATTCAGTATTCCAACGAGTTTACTCTGTGCAAGAACCATGATGTCACAGACTACAAAATGTTAAGTAATTTTTTTGTGGAATACCCAACCAGCCATTTAAAAAATCTCTTATGCTGATCTAATGGGTTATACATTTGTGTATTTTAACTTGTTTACCCCATGATTATATCTATAAGATGGTTAAACAGGCATTACAGCAGAATTAAAAAATGGAGTAAAATATAGTATCTGCTAAGAAAAGTTATTGATCTCAGGGTATTATTCCAGAGTGTGTTTGGAAAAATAAATCAGAATCTTTAAATAAATTTCAATAAACCCCTATTTCATAATTGATCAGCCATCAGTATCTTTCTAGAATAAAACCAAAAAGAAAATTCTAAAAGATACCTATCAAAATATTCATTTTCAGTTAGTTTTGTAATAAACTTTAAAAATTTTTTCAGGAAGTTTTCCTTCCATCTTTTTATTTCTATTTTTTTTTCTTTTTGGCTCTTTTATTCTTTTTTATTATGCTCACTTTCACTCATCCTTTCTTCTGTTTGCTTGTTTCATTTTTATTTTTGGCTGTCAATACCTATTAAGCATAGTTACTCATCAATGCATTATATATCTATATAATAATAATGTAAGTATTATTATTCAACTCTTGGTAGAAATAAATATTCTCTTCTTTGTTCTCCACTTTAGTGCATACATTTCCGTGGTAGACTCTGTAGTAATTTATTCCTCTTATTTCTTTGCTTGTTTGTTAACTTCTACTACCCTGCAAGCACCTTGGGGACAGAGACTATGTTTTACCTTAAATCCCCAATGTCAAGCACAGTATACTGATATTATAAGCAGACAGTTATTGTCTGTTTGCCTGAAGGATGAGTGGATGATTGAATGATAAAATCAAAGTGCCTTAGGAATGAGAGATTGTTTTCTCAATGCAGAAGGAGTGGTATCTTCAAAGATATATTTGGGAATCCATGAAGCACAAGTAAAGCAATCTTTGTACAACAATTATGAGCAAACTGCAAGAGAATGATGGCTCTGTGTGATCATTGTCTTTAGTGCCCTGGTACCATTGTGATTGTTCAGACACTTTGTGAGTGTGAGACAAAGGAATAGCAATTGGCATAGCTAAATAGCACATGTTTGTTTGTAGGGTCAATTTAACATGTATCTCTTAACAGTTCTTCACTCTGTTCCCTGGGAATGAGAAATCTTCACTGTGAATTAAGGAAAAATAATATAAAAGGTTAAAATCACTGCTGTTGTTTAAAAGAAACCATAGGGTATAACATAAATGAAATACCTGAGACCAATTTAAAAGCACAGTGCCTGTGGTTCATCATCGGGCTGCTGCTTTGGAGGAAGGTAGATCTTTACGTCAAGGTAGGAAGGTGTTGATGTTTGCACACATCGTGCTATCTGTTGTCTTCAGGTTTCAGGTATATACGTGAAGAGTGTATGAGTTATGGTTTCTCCCTATTACTTTCTATAACAGCCATGATTACACGTGTTCAGGTCTTTTTTTTTTTTATTTCTCTCTTAATACATACCTAAGTTGAGAAATAACTTAAGAAGGACTTCTTTTGCTCATTCACTCATCTGTTATGTAAGAGCAATTTTGGCCCCAGAGCTGGCTATTGCTAGCAAACAATATTTCTTACTTTCATTTTTTAAATTTAATTTTATTATTGTTTCTCTATTTGTGATTCTTACATATCGCTTGAAAGATTGAGGGACTCTATTTTTTAGTATCCCTTAGAAGTAGATCAAGTCAACCAAAAAATCTACTTATTTTTTCTTAATTTAGAAGCACATCCAAAACTAAAATTGATTTGGGAAAGGGAAGAAATGTCTTCAAGAAAACTCTTAGCTGTCATTATGCAAAGGAAGAATTAAATTCTGATATTTTGGTTTTAAATAGGATGCACATACGTCTGTGTGTTTGTGTATGTACATGTGTGTGTGTGTGTATATATGTCTATATATATGTTTACATATATATACACAAGTGTTCTTCAAAAAGTTCATGGAAAGATTTATATTATCTTTTGATTCTACTTTTCCATGAACTTTTTGGAGTTCATATACACACATACACTCATACACTCACACATATATGTATGATTTACATGATTTACAATTTCATCCTCTTCCCAAGAAACAGGAGATCATATGTTGAATATTTTTAGTAAGGCAGATGTTAAGAAAAACCTTTTTTAAAAAACAAGTTATAATATTAAATATGTGATTCCTAGTCCAATCACCCTCAATGCTACTTTCAGACTTGATATATGAGTATTTTATTCCGTGCTACTTGATTTGGCAGCCATCTCAGTCCTAAAGAGCATGGGAATAAATGATTTAATACTGGTTTCAATATCAGTATTTCAAATTGCTTCCATAGGTAAATCTGAAGCCTTCTTGGTACAAAGTCCATCTACACAGAAGTTAAGGTAGATCTATTTTAAGAAAAATCTGGTCCACAGAGAATGTGTTCCACTGAAGTTACTATGCATTTTTAATTAAAAATAATTTACAAATTTTTGTGATATCCCTAGGGTGCTATAAAACCAGGGTTTGTAATCACCAGGAGAGACAGTTTACCATATGGTTTCACACAGTATTTATGGCTTTGTAAATAACAGTTTTTCCTTTAAGTTTATGTTTGTCAAATATGCTGATAGGACTCTACATGCTTTTTCAGGTTTAAAGAGAAAAAAAGATGTTAATTTAACATTTTTACATATCTATATCTATTTCTTGTAATCCCTGAGCCTCATTAATGGGATGCCCTGAGGGGCACTTACGTGCAACTAAGCATCAGTTGTAGATGCAGAAAATAGAGTCTTGATCCATTTCCATCCTTATAAATTATAAACCTCCACTGCCTGTTGCTGAGGTTTTAACTGCGCTGAGGCAGAGTTCTCGGCTTGTCGGGTATTAATAGTGACTCTATCTGTCTGCCCTTCAGCTGAGACATTAAACTGAGGTCTCACTAGCTTGCCTCTAGTGTCTGCTCAAGTGGAGTTAAAGATCGCACCATGCCTTTCTGAAAGAGGATGGGGCAACCTCAGGGCCCTGAACTTCATTTTCAAAACATGTAATATACAAGTCTGGGGGTAAATTATTGCTTCACATCTGAAGCTGTCAACTTGATTTCCAGGGTCTGTGGAGTCTTCAGAATCAATGATTTCAAATTTTCACATTAGAATATTTTGAAATTATGAAACATAATGTAATTTCTTTTCATTCTATTTTCCAATGCTGTAAGAGGAATAAGCATATCTATTATATGATGAGAAATAACTTTTCCATTGTAGTTAACTTTTATTTATCTACAAAAAAAAATGCTTTTCACAAACCCATTACCTAGGTAACATAGAACGTTTTAGGGAAAGGGCATAGTAACTCCCATTGGTTAGAGACCAGGTCAACATTTTATACACAACATTAGATTGGAAGCTTCATAAGCAGGTTGAATGGTCCAAGATACATAGAAATGTTCCCGTGTTGTTTGATTAATTTTTCTATTTGCATACTACTTGAAGCAAGAAAATATTCTCATTTAAATTTTACTTGAGTATGTAAAATTGTCCTGTATAAAAACAACCGGAATAGATAACTTGCATTTAAAAATTGTAGTGATGATGCGGTATTTGTGATCTTACTTACTTGAGTGCAATCTCTCTTGTATTTAGAAACTAAAAAAATTGAACTCATAGAAGCAGAGAGTAGAATGGTGGTTACCAAGGGTGGTGAGGTGGGAGTGAGGGGAGGTGGAGGAATAGGAAGGTGTTGGTCAAGATAAAAAATTTCCGTTAGGAAGAATAAGTTCAGGAGATCTACTGTACAATAAGGACACTATAGTTAACAGCAATGTATTAGATACTCGAAAATTGCAGAGAGTAGATTTTTCCACACCAAAAAAATTGGTAAGTGTGTGAGGTAATGGTTACATTTATTAGATTGTTTTAACCATTCCGTGATGTATACATATATTAAAACATGTTGTATACCATAAATAAATACAATTTGTCAATTAAAAAATAAATATTTTTTCAAAATTGGGATGAAAAAGGAATTACTAAGAACTCAAAGCACACTCAGTTGGATTAAATGAAGAAAATCGTAACTTTCAAGAACATAAATTTGTTTCCATTTCTTTAACTTGACTACCAGAAGTGAGAACTAAATGCTATCACAGGGTTGTATTACATAAAACAGAAAAATTAAAGTGACTACCAACTATGTCTGATTAGCAAATTAATAGTCACAGGTAAATACCTTGAAAGCAGGTTATTTCCATTTCATTCTATTCCTCCAGGCACCTAACAAAGTACCTGCCACATGTTGGTTATAAAAGGAATGCTAAATGAACTCAAGAAAAAAAGAAAGAGAAATACTATCATTTTAAAAAGAACAAATTTATATTTTTAAAGAGGGCTCTTTCAAATAAAACTCCAAAGATTCAGAATCATAAAATCAAAGAAAGATAGATTTCTCTAAATACTCATTACCTCAGTAAAGACACACCATTAGACTCTTTGAGGTATCTCAAGAGAAAGCCCCAAGGCTACCTCAACAATTGTAGACCACCTCCTTTGGGCATCTATAACAGGAGAAAAATCACTTTTAACTCAACCATATCAAATAATATACTACATTTTGCATTGTCACGTGGCAGAGCAAAAAATATGAAACATTGTTTCAACTTTACAGAACAACATATTTCCTGAACCACTGAGGGAAAGCTTATATTTTAATTTCTTCCTTGTTAACACCCCTCTTCCTACCATGACTTTGTAAAGAAGCCAACCAGTTTAAATTTATGACTCAGGTAGACTTCTAGTCCACTTCATTAAACTCTATTATTCTTCTACCATTCAAGAAATTGATTTCACTGTAACTTTGGACTGACAGGTTGGTTGAAATCATACAGACACAAAGGAAGGCAAAGAGACATAATAGCTATCATCTCTAGTTTTCTCCAGATAGGTGCAATACTTGATTTGGAATTTGTGTATTGGATTGAATTATTTCAGCTCCTCTGTTAAGACTATATAATCACATGTTCAGTAGCATGTTTTCTGTTCTCCAAGGACCAAACACAGTGACAGAGCTGAAAGAAAAAAGTAATTACCAACATACTTAGAATGATTTCCTCAAAGGGAAGGATATGAGAGGACCACCTCTGTAAAACTTGTGCCTAGCTTCTGCGACTGAAGTGATAACCTTGACAGCCAGGTAGCTATTTCTAGCACATCACAACTCTTCATAAAACTCTCTGTGTAGTGATCAAGGTGAGAGGCTGAATGAAAAAAACCTTAATAGAAATAAAGCTGGAAGAAAGGAAAAAACTTTCCATAAAATACATTTTAAGTATACTTACTATGACAAAATAACTTTTACTGAAAATATTTCATGCTGAGTCATATTTTTCCAATATATGATCTCCTACCTGGAAATAAATTAGGAATTTCTGAAAGCTGCATGAATATTTTCAAGCCACTGGCAGAAAAATGTGTTAATGGTATCTTAAGAGACTGAACGACAAACGATTTCTAAAACTGCTTAATTCAGGATAGGCATATAAAATGCCAGATATAATAACAAATTGATGACATTCCCTATTTTCAAGGACTTTGAGGAATATTACGGAAATGTATCTTTAACTATGCTATCCACCAATACAAAAATATAAATATATACATCTTAACTAATATGGTGAAAATCACCCTACAGGTTTATAAAGAAATATAGAAATTGTGGTAACATTAAGTTAATTAATAAAGATATAAAAAGCAAGTTATCTTTCCCAGAACACCATTATTGTAAGAGATGATATAAGATGGTAGGCACTTCCATATTCTTTTTGAATACAGGATAGTAAAAGTAATAGCCAGCACATATTGATTAATTACAAGTGCCCTACCTCACTCAATCTTAAAGCAGACCAAATACACAGATATCAATTGTCTTGCTGAAAGTCAGAAATGTAATAACTGGAAGGTCATAGATATGAACCTAGGTTATCTGAAGTCAGAGACTGTTCTCTGAGCTTTTATTCTGTCCCCGGGGATGTCTCTAAAAATATGAAGCTAGATGTGTAAAGAATTTGAAATAAATTGACTCAGGTTCCTAACTGATTCAAAGTGATCGGCTGATCATTCAAATATTTCAATTTAGTTATTTTTCAGGGCTTTACCTGGAAAATTTATAAATTTAAATATGCAACTTAGATAATCAGAATTCAAATTTTTAGTGGTTGAGGGTATTTAGAATGAGGTCTCATTCTTAAATGATTCAGGAGCCCTTTTCTGTTCAAATTCTCAAGGGAAGGAAGAAATATTTCAACTATTTTTTTTTTAAATGTGTTTAATGAGAGCCCAGTGTGTTTATGGAACTTGGCTAAAACCATAGCCATAGTACCACACATTTCCTAGCGCCAACCATGAAGGGGTAATCTGAGAAATGGTCTAAAAGGGGAACAAATTCATCCTGCTCCCTGGGCTATGGGAATATCATGTAATAGGAAGCTTCATATTAGATTCAGTCCTGATCAGCTTTCTTTCTACGTGTTTTTGTTTTCTCACCCTCTTTGTTGCCTTATCCCCTGTATCCTACAGCTCAACAGGAGGTAGGGAAATACAAGGTTTCAGGTCCATGTCTTGAAGTGTAAGAAAGTGAGAAAAGAATTGCATGTAGAAGTCAAAAACCTAAGTTTTATTCTTGATTTCACCACTATCTAGCTATGATACCTTGGAAAATCATTTAATTTCTCTGAGACTCTTTCTTCAATTGTAACATGACAGTAATTACACTTGCTCTGAGTTTGGGGAAGAATCAAATGAGACAGTGTGTGTGAAAACGCTTTGTGGATTGGGCAGATGTAAGTTGTGTTTTCTGGTATAAAAGGATAATTTAATAACCAACCCCTTCTCAATATGGTTATGAATCAAAAAACCATGAAAGCCTTTTAAAAATAATGTGCTGTTCACTTCTTGATATTATGGCCAATCTAAGAAAATTGTGGACCAAAGTGAAAGTCATAGGAGAGATAGACACAAAGACCACCGTTTGGTTACAGTATGGGGAACCTAGAGGAGGGGGGTTAGTGAGACAGAATGGCCATCCATGATCACTGAGTCAGCAGTCCTGGCCTGCACGCCAGTACTTTTAAATAGATAGAAATGCCATTTCTTCATGTTTGTGAATATTCTGAAGTTCTGACCTGTCAGACACACACACATTTAATTATGCATCTTAAAGATAAATTTGATCATTTAAGTAGATTAGCACTGCCTTACTTTATTATCTATTATGATGAATAAATGTGAGTGTACTAAACACTTTCCCTTCATAGTGATTGCTCAAATGGGTTGTTTTATTTTTATATGTAGATAAAAGAATAAAACTCTCAAATATACAACCATTGCACTAACATTTATGGAACATTAAAAAAAAAAAAAGAAAACCCAAAATTTATTTTTTATTGATGACTTGCCAGATTTCTCAATGAACTTCTTTGCTTAAAACAACTGCATGTCACCAAAACATATATGTCTAAAAACATAAGAAAATAAAAAACAATGAGATGAGCTCATACACAGATTTATCTAGCAATCATATTAAGCATTCCTGTAAGAACTGTGAATAAAAAAATAACTAGAAAAAGTTCTAACTTTAGAAAAGACTTAGATGTGAATATTAATTTTGCTCTTCTCAATTAGTAATGGTTTGTTTATTGTTTGATTAGGAAGGGAAGACATAATGCCTATGGCATAGATTTAAGAAAGGGGCAAAATGAGGAAAATATATGGTAGTTAAAACACAAGGAAATTAAAGCTGTGATTTCATATTTCATTTTCAAAAAGAAAAGACTGAATATTCTTTCAAGTTTCTTTCCCCTAGGGTCTCCAAAATAGAACACTGTATTGAAATCAGCAGGTCATGCACAAGAAGATGATTTAACTGCTAATTAACACTAGATGATATACTGAGAATTACATGCTAATTAATTCTCTGTAGGGCTAAATGCCTTTCTTCTATGCCATTTTCAATGAACATATTAATAAGAAGAGTAAGGTAGCATGTTTGTCACATGAATTAGTAATCAATGAAAAATGTGTGTCAAAAATTAGACCTTTTGGAAATTTTTTAGAAATAGAGGTAATCGAAGTACAGAAAATTATTTACCAGAGAAAACTCACAGACATAGAAATGCCATTATGGATATTTTGAAAAATATGAAAGCATTATCACAAGAAAAAGGAACGAAAGTAGGAGGGGAGTGCAAAATCTAAAGGGTGCCTTCTAGTAAACCTTTAATTTCAACGGAGTTGGACAAGTCTACAGTAAAAGGGCATTGTGTCAGTGTGACCCAAGTCCATCTTGGTGAATGATTACATAAAATTCCTTTAAGAATGCTTCCTACAGAGGTCCTTTTAGAATCACTTTCCAGATTGTAGACAGTCATGAGGCCGATGATGCCTGATCATCAGAAGAGCACTACTTCCCCTGGGGTGGGGTAGGCACACACATAAATTGGGATTTTGGAGGTAGTAGAAGGGTAAGTAGTTTCACTACACATTCCTTCCAGAAGGCTCAGTATTTTCAGTTGTGGTCACCATGTCTCACTGTTGCTAATACCTTCACCACTGCTTCCTCTGTACTCTTCCAAGGGCAGTGAGGTTCACCTGTTTAAGAATCTCTTCACCACAAATAAAAACTATCAAATGGATTTTAAAACCTCTGTGGTCAATCCTTTTGTAAAAGCTGCACTGTCAGTCTGTCTTTAGATGCAATTTGTCTGATTACTTATTTATTGCTTTCAAGCATTATTTTATTTGGTCTCCAACATTTAAAAAATACCTAAATATTTAACAATCAGTTAAGCCGGCTGGAGAGCTTTAAAAAATACATTGTTGCAAAAGAGTTTCCAGCAAAGGCTCCCTTTTGATGATGTAAGGTTGAAATGTGACTGAATATAACAATTACAATTTTTCACTTGCAAAATAATTCATCTCTTGAGTAAACATTAGCTGTGCATACATTTTTTAATATGGAGAAATATGCATAGCAGCTCAGAAATGATAATGTGCACCCAAAAATGCATATCACACATGGGAATGTTGTTGTTTTGCTTTATATTGACAAGTTGTTTTTTTTTTTTTTAAGTAGCAATTTCATTTAGAAAGGCCAAATTAAAGCTCCACAAATGAAAGATCATTTTGTTTTAACTAACAGAATTTGTACTTATTACAAACCAAAAAAATGAATTTTCATTGATGATACTTTAAAGAGTGAAGGTGAATGTAAAAAGGACTTAGATGGTTGAAAGAGTGAAAGAACAGGGTTTGATGGCTAACACTGCAATTTAATTGCTTTGTGATTTTGCCTGTTTCCCAAATTCTGTCCTTTAGTTTCCACATATGTAAAATAGACATAGTAATACTTATAGCAATGTAGTCTTGTGAAAATTAAATGAGAAAACATAAGTAAATTACAGATATCTAGAATATCCTCTAGCATATAGAAGACAATAAATGTTTTAAAAAAAGATTATGACAAAACTACACATTTTTTATTTAATCAGTGGTACCATACATTTAACTCAAAATTAGGTTTGACCTAGGGTTATCAATACCATTACTGAAAAGTAATAAATAAGTGGCACTAACATGAAATACTAGTGCCATGAAAAGAATCATCATGCATCTCACTTTTCCCTAAAATGTCTTCATCTTGACAAACTTTCCTTCTTTATTTCAGAAAATTCTTTTACCTTTGAACTGGAGAATTTATACGTAGGTGGGAATAGAAGATATCTCAGAGAAATCTGAGGACATGTGTGAATATGAGAAAGAGGGGTAATATTTAGGAGAACTTACCAGTAACAAAGCAGCAGCAACAGTGACTATGAATCTAATTAATAGGTTAAACTCTTTCTTATTAGTAAGTCACACAATTTCATACTTGATCTCAGTAGTCTTTGGCATCAAGATTCTCAGTTCTTCACTGCAGTACCCCACAGATATGCACAATCAATTATGTTTCAATTTTTTAAAAATTCTCAGTTCTTTTTTCACTCTTCCCCACTTGCTTTACCCTTTCTAATAAGACTTGTCCTCTTATTTCCTTGCTATTTATTCTTCTTAGTGGTCCATTTCTCATCTTTTGCATAAATACATTTTGACATATGTCAGGTAATATCTTTCATTATCCCCAGAACAAAGGACCCAATCCATGCCCCTATAAAAGCCTCATTAACTAGTTTTAAAAAAGGAAAGAATGACAATAGTGGGTGGTTTCACTATTTCAGTCACAGACTCTACAACCATGTGTGCACACACTCCTAATTATTAATCATCTTATATGCATAGAACATACACTTTTATATTAAACAATATGAAAATTTTAAAAGCACACATTAATTTGGTATTTTTATTTCTATTGTCTCCTAAAAATTCCATTAACCTAATAGTAAAGGCAAAATTAAATCACAAACCAATAAATCTCTTCATAAGAAAACAAAAAGAGAACAGAGGAACAAAAACAGTAGATAAAGGATTTGAAGAAATTTTCATAGGTTAGAAAGCAGATGGAGAAATGGTGAATGTGTTGAAATTGAGGGGGAAGCTACAGTATAATTGTCTACAGAGGAAGATATCTGCAAGAAATCAATCAATTTTCTCAACAATGAAAGAAATATATATGGGCCTCAAAACAGTAGTATCTTTGGATAAGTAATTAGTGCATTTGTCATAAAAGTTTTGGGGGTAGGGTGGGGAGAATTTATATATAAAGTATCAGTGATTGGAATAACATCAGATTTTATAAACATCACAAGATATTAGAAAAACAAATAAACCAACATCTGCATGAGGAGTTTGAGGGGAAAACATTTTAAAATTAGATTTCTTTACCCATTCAAGCTAACATTTGTGTGTGGGGGTAGAACAAGAGTATTTTTAGGACATCAGAATTGTCGCATTGTTGTTTTGTTTTAACCACTCATGAATTTTTTTTCAAGAAACCCCAGGAGGACATGCTACCCCCGATAATGAAAAGAATTAAAAAAGAAGATATTGGGAAACCAAAATCAAGAGCTTCAACAAAGGAGAGTCAAAGAAGATGTGCCAGGAGAATAGAGATTCCATCAGGCCTAGAGAGAAACCAGTGTAGACTGATGAGTGGTCAGAGGTCTGTCAGAAAGATACTGTGAAAAAAACAAAAACAAAAACAGAAAAACAAATAAATAGAACTGATAAATTATTTCAAGTATTCGACCATTTGGAAAATATTATTGGGAAGAATTTAATCCATGAGTCTGAGTATTGTGGAAGATTTACCATAAATAACTAAGTGAATTTTTTAAAATGCACAAGAAAAACAATAATGTACAAGAAATATACCATATTCCTTGGTTCAGCAGTAAACTACACTTATAAAATTATAATAAAATAAATATTGAGTATTTATTTAATGAAATTCACACTAAAACTCTCCCTAGGAGGAGACAAAGTGGTAAGGGAAATCATTATCTGACATAATATGTTATTGTTGGCTAATGTCAGACACTTACCAGTATAAGCTAAGAAAACAGTAAAAGTTTAGTATTTAGAAATAGGGTGCTAAATAACTGAAGAAAACACTGAACAAGTTAAAATGGGTTGATGAGGAACATGACAGAGGTCAGGGACGATGGATATGTGTTCTTAGGATTTTGTAGTATGATTTGAAATGTTAAAGGATATATCTATATTAAGTGGATACAATTATAGATAAATTTTAAAACAACATTTCTTTAAAACTTTCTGACTCTCTGACATAAAGTCTGCTTCAATTCTAGAACCCCCTCACTTTAACAACATATTTCGCATATTAGTTTTGCCACTTCTTTCTGTGACTAGTGTTTTGGCTTCGTATTTTCTAATAAATTTTCTTTTTTCTTATTTCCAGACCTGCCAAAGGCCCCTTAGGTTATCATAGTAGGTCTTTCCCATTAATGCTACTGGCGGAGATGCCCAAAATATTCCTGATTGATTGAAGCCTCGTTTGCTAGTCCCTCACTTTTGGGAACACTAAATTCCTTTGCAAATTAAAAACAAACACAGCTGAACTCTCTTATGTTTAATTTAGCCTAGCCCAGATTAATGGAACTTCAGGCATTTTGGAACCCTTAGGAAATTTTCTAGGATAATTACAAGAGCTATACCTCTTGGCACCAACGTCTGTCCTTTAAATCATTATTTTAAACACCACATTCTAAAATGCTAGGTTTTTAGAGTATATTCCTGTGTTTTCTCATTTGTTGGGGCACATTGAGAGTTTAGCTGTAGAGAGTGATAATAAGTAAAATGCAGGATTGTTATAAAGAAGACCCCTCCAAAAAATACACAAGATTTATCAGATTTGCTTACAAGTTTTTGTCACAAATTATTTTTGTCGCACAATAATTTGTTTAATTTGCTTACAATTGTTTTGTCACAAATAATTGCTAATATGGGTCATAAGACTTATATACGTATAGTTGTGCATATGTATATATGTATACATTTATCTCAGGATACATGTCTATATACACGTATATATATATATATATGTATATATATGGTGCAGATGAATGACTATACCTGCCCTTTCTCTCCCACTATATTAAACACATAAAAACTTTCCTTTGATTCTAAAACTAGAGCTGCACCATGCAGCTTGTTTCTTGGCTCTGGCAATGTTTAAGACCCTGGCTGTCTAATGTAATCCACCATAGGTCTTCTAACAACAACCACAAAAACATACAAAAATAAAAATAAAAAGAGACAAAAATTCTCACCCTATTTTATCATGCTAATAACAACATGGTCTGGGGAGCTATTATAGTCTCAAACAATTCATGCCTGTGTCACAGAATGCCTTATAATATTTATTCGGTCCTGCTCTTTAGAATTTTTCATATTAACTCTCTTTGCTATGGCTATTAGGCTCTCCTGCTACAATTTATTCCAGAACACTGCCCAGTGGAAGAATAACTACAAGTATTTCTCATGTGATAGTGTTCTAGTTTCTCCATTATTTCTAGGTTGCCTATATATCCCTGTTTGCCTGAGACAGTCTCCATTTATGTTTTCCAGCAAGATTAAAAATAGCTATCAGTTTTACTAACAAAATTGCCTGATTCAGATTCTAGAAGATATTGCATATCTACGGAGGTAGTGGATCAAAGTCAGGCTCTTAGTTTTTAAAGGGTACAGTGTAAATATCTAGAGCCCAGCAAGGGAAACAGTCTGGCATTTGGAAAGATAAAAAGAAACAAGTATCTGACGTGAAGGATAAATAAATATAGGTCTAATACATTAAGTTTAGAGAATATTTTGTTTTGTTTAGTTTTGTTTTTGATATGTATGTAGCTTCTTTTTTATTTTTTTATTTTTATTTTATTTTTATTTTTTTTTTTAAGTTTTATTTTGTCGATATACATTGTGGCTGATTATTGCTCCCCATCACCAAAACCTCCCTCCCTTCTCCCTCCCCCCTTCCCCCCAACAATGTCCTTTCTGTTTGCTTGTCATATCAACTTCAAGTAGTTGTGGTTGTTATATCTTCTCCCCCCCCCCCGGTTTGATTTTGTGTGTGTGTGTGTGTGTGTGTGTGTGTGTGTGTATGTGTGTGTGTGAATTTATATATTAATTTTTAGCTCCCACCAATAAGTGAGAACATGTGGTATTTCTCTTTCTGTGCCTGACTTGTTTCACTTAATATAATTCTCTCAAGGTCCATCCATGTTGTTGCAAATGGCAGTATTTCATTCGTTTTTATAGCTGAGTAGTATTCCATTGTGTAGATGTACCACATTTTCCGTATCCACTCATCTGATGATGGACATTTGGGCTGGTTCCAACTCTTGGCTACTGTAAAGAGTGCTGCGATGAACATTGGGGAACAGGTATACCTTCGACTTGATGATTTCCATTCCTCTGGGTATATTCCCAACAGTGGGATAACTGGGTCGTATGGTAGATCTATCTGCAATTGTTTGAGGAACCTCAAATAACAAAAATTAGAAATGAAAAAGGCGATATTACAACTGATTCATCTGAAATACAAGGAATCATTTGAGACTACTATAAACAACTATAGGCCAACAAATTTGAAAATCTGGAGGAAATGGATAAATTTCTAGACACACACAAGCTCCCAAAACTGAACCATGAAGACGTAGAAAATTTGAACAGAACAATAACAATAAAGGAGATTGAAGCTGTTATCAGAAGGCTCCCAACAAAGAAAAGCCCAGGACCACATGGACTCACAGCAGAATTTTACCAAACATTCAAAGAGGAATTGACACTGATTCTTTACAAACTATTCCAAAAGATTGAAACGGACGCAAATCTCCCAAACTCATTCTATGAAGCAAACATCATCCTGATACCAAAACCAGGTAAAGATATAACCAAAAAAGAAAACTACAGGCTGATATCCTTGATGAATATAGATGCAAAAATCCTCACTAAAATACTAGCAAACAGAATACAGCAACACATACGAAAAATTATTCATCACAATCAAGTGGGATTCATCCCAGGGATGCAAGTTTGGTTCAACGTACGCAAATCAATAAATGTGATACACCATATTAATAAACTCAAACACAAGTACCATATGATCATCTCTATAGATGCTGAAAAAGCGTTTGATAAAGTTCAGCACTCATTCATGACAAAGACCCTCTATAAGTTAGGTATAGAGGGAAAGTATCTCAACATAATTAAAGCCATATATGACAAACCCACTGCCAATATCATCCTGAATGGGGAAAAGCTGAAAGCTTTTCCTTTAAGAACAGGAACTAGACAAGGATGCCCACTCTCACCACTCCTATTCAACGTAGTGTTGGAAGTACTAGCCAGAGCAATCAGAGAAGAGAAGGAAATAAAGGGCATCCAGATTGGAAAAGATGAAGTCAAACTGTCCCTGTTTGCAGATGACATGATCCTATATATCGAACAGCCTAAAACCTCTACAAAAAAACTGCTGGAATTGATAAATGATTTCAGCACAGTAGCAGGATACAAAATCAACACACAAAAATCAGTAGCATTTCTTTTCTCCAATAGTGAACATGCAGAAGGAGAAATCAAGAAAGCCTGCCCATTTACAATAGCCACCAAAAAAATAAAATACTTAGGAATTGAGTTAACCAAGGAGGTGAAAAATCTCTATAATGAGAACTACAAACCACTGCTGAGAGAAATTAGAGAGGATACAAGAAGATGGAAAGATATCCCATGCTCTTGGATTGGAAGAATCAACATAGTGAAAATGTCCATACTACCCAAAGTGATATACAAATTCAATGCAATCCCCATCAAAATTCCAATTACATTTTTCTCAGAAATGGAAAAAACGATCCAGACATTTATATGGAACAATAAAAGACCATGCATAGCCAAAGCAATGCTGAGCAAAAAAAATAAAGCTGGAGGCATAACACTACCTGACTTTAAGCTATACTACAAAGCTATAATAACCAAAACAGTATGGTACTGGCATAAAAACAGACACACTGACCAATGGAATAGAATAGAGAATCCAGAAATCAACCCACACACTTACTGCCATCTGATCTTTGACAAAGTCACCAAGCCTATTCACTGGGGAAGGGATTGCCTCTTCAGCAAATGGTGCTGGGATAACTGGATATCCATATGCAGGAGAATGAAACTAGATCCATACCTCTCGCCGTATACTAAAATCAACTCAAAATGGATTAAGGATTTAAATATACACCCTGAAACAATAAATCTTCTTAAAGAAAACATAGGAGAAACACTTCAGGAAATAGGACTGGGCACAGACTTCATGAATACGACCCCCAAAGCACGAGCAACCAAAGGAAAAATAAACAAATGGGATTATATCAAACTAAAAAGCTTCTGCACAGCCAAAGAAACAATTAACAGAGTTAAAAGACAACCAACAGAGTGGGAGAAAATATTTGCAAAATATACATCTGACAAAGGATTAATATACAAGGAACTCAAACAACTTTACAAGAAGAAAACAAGCAACCCAATTAAAAAATGGGCAAAAGAGCTAAGCAGACATTTCTCTAAGGAAGATATACAAATGGCCAACAGACATATGAAAAAATGCTCAACATCACTCAGCATCCGGGAAATGCAAATCAAAACCACACTGAGATACCATCTAACCCCAGTTAGGATAGCTAAAATCCAAAAGACTCTGAACGATAAATGCTGGCGAGGTTGCAGAGAAAAAGGAACTCTCATACATTGTTGGTGGGACTGCAAAATGGTGCAGCCTCTATGGAAAATGGTATAGAGAATATTTTGAAACATGTGGACGAATAAGGTATGCACTAACAAATTGGGTACTAACATCTGATTTAGATAAAAGCATTTTTCAGCCAGGTTTGAGATCCCCAGTTTACAGTTGAGGACGTCTCGTAATAGAGAACGTCAGACTTACTGTGACTCCTGCATTTTGACTAAGCAGAGGCAGGAAATCTAACCTCACAGGATATCTTGTTAAGAATTATGTAAAAGCTGCCAAACTACGACCACTCAGACCTCTGCACTGAGTACCAACGTCATGTTGGCATCACTTTCAAGCTTTAACAACCATAAAATGTGCTGCAGGGGTATGGAGAAGGGATTGCATCACTCTTGCTAGAACGGAGCCTGGTGTCAAAACAAAGCTTTCTGAAGACCCATTTTTTTTTTCCCCAAATAATTTTATTGAGGTAAAATACATAACAAAATATACAGCCTGAACCTTTCTAAGCATCCAGTTCGGTGGTGTTAAGCACCTTCATAATGTTGTGTAACCATCACCACCATTCTTTTCCAGAATGTTTTTCATCTTATAAAACTGAAACTCTGTACCCGTTAAACAATAACTCCTCAATCTCCTATCCCCCGAGTCATCATTCTATTTTCTATATCTTTGATTTTGACTACTCTAAGTATCTTATGTAATTGGAATCATGCAGTATTTGTTTTTATGTGACTGGCTTGTTTTACTTAGCACAATGTCTTCAACATTCATCTAAGATGTAGCATATGTCAGAATTTCCTTCTTTTTAGAGGTTGAAAAACATTCCACTTTATGTGTGTACTACATTTTGGTGATTCATTCATCCATCAGTGGACAATTAGCTTGCTTTCTTGTTTTAGCTGTTGTGAATAATGCTGCTATGAACATGAGCGTACAAACATTTCTTTAAAACCCTGCTTTCAGTTCCAGAAGTGGAATTGCTTGCCGAAGCATATGGTAATTCTATTTTTAATTATTTTTAATATTTTGAGGAATCACCATACTGTTTTGCACAGCAGTGGTACCATTTTACACTTCCATCAACAGTGCAAAAGTTATGGAATTGTCCATATCTTCATCAACATTTGTTATTGTCTGTTTTTTGTGTGTTCTTATGATAAACATCCTAATGTGTGTAAGGTGATATCTCATTTTAGTTTTAATTTGCATTTTCATAAAGACTGGTGATATTAAGCATCTTTTCATGTTCTTCTTGGCCAGTTGTATATCTTCTTTAGAGAAATGTATATTCAAGTTTTTTTTGCCCCTGTTTGAATCAGGTGGTTTTTGGTTGTTGAGTTTGTAGGAGTTCTCTATATATTCTGGATATTAATCTTTGTTCAGATATATAATTTGCAAATATTTTCTCACATTCCATAGGTAGTTTTCTTTTTTAGTCAGTGGATATTTCTTGTCTTTTGATGCACAAAATGTTTTAATGTTCATGAAGTCCAATTGGTTTATTCTAATTTTGTTGCCTCTGCCTTTGTTGTCATAGTCAAGAAATTACTGGCAAATCTAATGTCATTATGCTTCTACCTTATGTTTTCTTCTAAGAGTTGTATAGTTTTAGGTCTTACATGTGTTAATTTTTATGCATGGTGTTAGGTAAGAGTCCAACTTTATTCTTTGGTATGCAGATATCCAGTTTTCCCAGTACCTTTTGTTAAAAAGATTGTACAATCAGGATGCTGATAATTTTATTGACAATCCCTTGCCTGAGATGAGTCACTTCTCTCTTGCTGCTTTTAAGATGCTCTCTTTGTCTTTAACTTCCAAACATTTGATTGTAATGTGTCTCAGTGTCAATCTCTTTTTTTTCTTACTTGGAGTTTGTTAAGCTTTGGATGTTTATATTCAATTCTTTTCTCAATTTGGGGAAGTTTTTGGTCACTATTTCTTCAAATATTCTTTCCTCTCCTTTCTCTCTTCATTTTCCTTCTGAGACTGCACAATACATATGTTGGTCTGCTTGATGGTGTCCCACAGGTCCCTAAGGCTGTATGCAATATATATATTTTTTCCGGTTCTTCAGTCCCAATAATTTCCATTGTCCTATCTTCAAGTTTGCTTAGTCTTTCTTCTGCCTATTCAATTCTGGCTTCAAATGCCTCTAATAATTTTTTTTTTATTTGTTATTATATTTTTCAGCTTCACAATTTCTTTTTTATTTATTTTTAGGTTTTCTGTCTCTTTCTTAGTATTTCCATTTTGTTCCTACATCATTTTCTTGGCTTTCTCCAAATCTTTCTTTAATTCTTAAATCATCTTTAAGACAGTTGTTTTTTAAAGCCTTTGTCTAGCAGATAAGCCATCAGGTCTTTTTAAGGAATAGTTTCTCTTAATTTATTTTTTCCCTTTGAATGGGTCATATATTCCTATATTCTTTGTATGCTTTGGGAATTTTTGTTGAAAACTTGACATTTGAATGAAATGTGGTAACTCTTGAAACCAGATTCTCCGCCTTCCTTAGGGTTCTTGTTTGTTTGTTTTTATTTTTCGTTTTGTTTTGTTTTGCTTTGTTTTTTAAATTGTTTTTTGTCTTGTTTTTCTAATTGTTACAGGTTGTCTCTGTGTTGAGGTTCAGCCTGTGGTATATGCTTAAGTTCCTAATTTTTGTTTTGTTTTGTTTTGTTTTTCTCTGAGGCTTTCTTTGAGCATGTCTGGTCAACTTCTAATTTTTCTAATTTATACAGTTGTTTTTGAATATTGTAGTCTTTTTATGTCTGGCTCCCAAAAAGAGGAAAAGAAAGATGAAGGAAGGTGGGGTAGGGGAAGGACACTGGACCTTAAATCCTCTGGAAGTAATTTTAGCTGGGGAGATGGGAAGTGGGTGCTCACAGCAATGGGAGGAGGTACAACAGTAGTGGCACTCTGCCTCTTCATCTGTACCTCTGTGATCAGAAGCAGTGATCAGTAATCAGAGTACAGACTCCTGATATTTTTTGCCTACTGTCACTCCCATAGGCCGTGCTCAAGCTGCTTGAGGAACACATGCACCGCTGCCTGCCACACGACCGGGATGGGGAATGGGTAGCTGCCACTGGACTAAAACATAAAATTGACTAAAATGTACTGTAATTTACTGTCTAAGTCTTCCCCTGGAAGTTGCAAGCCTTAATGAACCTCCAGAGTTCTAAAATACTTACATCGGATGCATTCTGCTAGTGCCATTTATGTCTAGGTGGGGTGACTCGCTCCTGGTAGGTTTTACTCTTCCACCATCTTCCCAGAATCCTCTTCCAGAAGTAACATTTCATCTACATATTTAAAGATGAGCATTTTCCATGTCTGGGAGGGGATAAGTCAAGGGCTATTTCAGACCCATCTTTGACAGAGGATAGCTAGAAGTACAGCACATACACAACAGATACCATGACCTCAATTTCACATGCGAGATTTTGTTTAACATAAACAATATTGCCCTGTACTTCAGTGGCAAAAGCTGTAGGTTATGTTTAACATCTATTTTTCCCCTTGTCCTTTCATTTAAAAATAATAGTGATCTAGTCATATGGCTTTGTAACTTCAATCTTTGTCACTTGCAAACATAAGGCTTGGTAATATAAGTAAATGGAGGGGTTAAGTTGTTAAGTGGGTGCCCTTTGAAGTATCTACTTTAAAAGATAAGGGTAAAGCACGCTCTCTTCTTCTCCACTTCTATTTCTCCATCCACTACCTAGAATGTGGGGGGGAGACTGGAGTTCTTGCAGGCAATTGAATAGGCCCCCCACCATATGTAGGGCTGATGGAACAATGAGCTGTAACTTTCTGGATTCATGAATACTCTGTGGAATCATTCTGCTAGTGCTGGATTTCCTATCCCGGGAATAATTTCAAACAAAAGGAAAATAAACACCTTTCTTGTTTAAGTCATTGTTATATTAGCCAAACCTAATCTGAACTCGTACATCTTCTTAGGAATTACTAACAATTTAGAGAGATCATAGGTATAATTGAGTGGGTTCACATTAGTTTTAGTTTATTTATCAAAATTAGACTTGAAAATTGAGTCATACTAAACTAAAAATATTTTAACTATGCTTTCTGTTACACAGATTTATTTTAAAGCACATTCCTCCCCATTTTTAGGCAAGCTGAATATTCAGCTCTATTTACAAGCTGAACATTTTAGTGGGAAAAAAAATCATTTAAAAGCCTTTGTGTTTAATGATACAAAGAAATAGCAATCACTTTTAAAAGAAGTGGTGGGAGGCTAGATTTTAAATCAGAAAAACAATGCCATTTTGAGCAGTGATGGAGAAGCCTCAGAAGCATTTGGATTTGGGTTCTAATTTGCAAACAGGGCTTATGTTTGGCTTAGGATTTGACTCCAATTTCTCTTTATGGATTTAGGTAAAGCTTTTATTAATCACTCATCCTAAAGGGTGGCTTGAATCTGTGTGGGATGGAACAATAGATATGTTTTTATTTAATAAACTCAAACAAATGAAAAATCTGTGAGTGATTCTGGCTGTTATACCTGAGCTTTCAGTCTCTTAGATTCCAACTGATTCTAAAGAAAGCACGTCATTTAGGAATCCATAATTCAATTCTTAGAATTCATTTAGAGTCATTACATTGAAAATAATTATGGCCATGTTGAAATTATTTGGGAGAATTTATTTTTTAAATCAAATTTTAGATGTGTTGTTTTTTTTTTTTTTGGTGTGTGTGTGTGTGTGTGTGTGTGTGTGTGTGTGTGTGTGTGTGTGTGTGTAGACATGGGATAATTGGACATTTGAGAATTCAAGACAAACAAAATTCTTTACAACACACCTGTAATAATGCAAATTTTTATATAAATGCTAATGAAGATATTAGGTCACAGCCAACTGGTGCCTAAATGCCTCCCAGCTCACTTTCTCAAATGGGGGAATGCTAAATTTCTTATCTTTTGTGGATGAGACCAGATGGGGAAAGGGTAGGTAACTTCACCTTGGGAAGGTGGGATAGGCAGATGGTAGAACCTACCTTTCCTCAAATTCTCTCATCCCGAATGTTTCTAGGTAAGACGTGAGTTCTAACTACTCTGGAGATTTCTGAAAGTTTGCTACTGTCCAGGAACTCCCAGCCAGCCTAGTACCTGGATCCTTCTCCTAATTATGGCAGGACATACAAAAGACACTAGAAGGCACTAAATAACCAAGATTAGAGTAAATCTTGATCTGCACATGAAAGTCAGGAATTCCAGCAGGCCAGCTATGCAGGCCAGTCTCTAATAGTCATTTTATTAATATTTTAATAAGTGATTGAGTGTTTGGACCACATTAATTGTACTATGACAGATTTTTACTATATTGAGGAGAAAGGCAAAATTCATGTGAGTTACACTTTGCCCATAGCACACAATTCAGAACTCAGACCACAGATCAGAATCTCCTGTAAGCTGTTTGTAAATACATATGCCTCAGTCCATTCCAGGAAATTCTGATGAGTGTGTCTTAACAGAGACCAGACGTTTGTGTTTTCAGTAAGCTTCCCCCAGTAATTCTGGTGCTTATTCATATTTAGAACCATTAATGTAAATTATTACATTGTGGGTAAATTTTGTCTCTTAACATGATGACAAATCCCTTAAGGTGTTGGGACTGGCATTTGTTTTTCTTTTGATTACTCAACAGTAACTAAGACCATGCTGGATACACAGTGCCACTTTAATAAGTATGATTCAGTAGCTCCATCTTCATCTTACAAGTTATTTTTCAACCCACCCTTCTAACCCTGAGTACTCTGTTCTGGAATAGAGAAGACTGTGGTAAAAATTAAATATACATACATTCTATTAACAATATTTTTATTATATGATATTACACATATAATGCTAACCATATGCAAGTATATACACACGAGTGTGTGTGTGTGTGTGTGTGTGTGTGTGTGTTTGTATGGCACAAGCAGCTCAGCTGTGCAAACCCTACCTAAGAGAAATGGACATAATGAAGACAGTTTTCTACCATCCAGGGAGAGGACTGAGAGGGATGTGAAGGCTTGTACCCCAAGTTGTCACTGTACAGAAAGCAATATCTCATGACCCAAATGGTGTTGAAAGTGGAAGGTGGCAAGGAATATATGGACCAAATGGATATTAGTAGTACAGATAACTCGGCAAGTGGTGTAAAGAGTGCCCTGATATGATCAGAAAGACAGCAATCTGCAGAGCAGCAGCTAGAGCAGGAGATGAAAAGTGCAGGCAAAGGCTCCTAGCACGGGGGAGGTGCCATCCCTTTCTGGGGACTCTTGGAGAGACAGGGGCTATTAATCGTGCAGTCCTAGGGAAAAACAAAACAGTAACCTTGCCAAGGATCACCAAACTGGTAAGATCTGGGAATGTCAGGGATTCTTACAAGAATGGGTGAAGGATAACTCCTAAGATAATAGGTATTTCCTATCGGCTCCTGGGGTGCTGGTGGGTACTAAGAGATAGGAAGTAACATAAATGTGAGTTTGAATGTATTCTATAGTTAAAAATAACTGGTATATTAGTAAAAAATGCTTTGTGGAATTAGAATTATTTTTTTGAAGAGCAATGTGGAATAAAAATTGTTTCCTTATTACCCTGCTTTGTATTAGAAAGGATGCATAGGACTAAAAATAATATTACACATACACAAAACAACTTCATTATGTGCAAAAATATTCGTTCATTCAGCTGTTGTGCTTTAAAATATCTTAGCCTGCACTGAGGAGAAACTAAATTTACACCATAGTGAGTCACACAGCATACTTTAGTGAACTGATCCTTTAAATTGAACAAAGGGCCTAAAAAGAGTGTTTAAACATTTTCCTTTCTCTATGCTATAGGGCAGATTTTCTCTGTTGTGTCTTCTGTTCAATTGATATAAAAAGCTAAGGATTCTTCCACTGCTGTAGTTTTGTTCTGCTGAACTACTGAGCCTATCTTTAAGCACTTGACCTTAATTGTTTCTTATATGCAAATCACATTTAGAATCATAATAACATGTTTTGTAAAAAATAATATTGGTTTCCATATGCCTAATATTCTTCAGTTTAGTTGCAAAATTAGATTTTCCCTTTTCCCTTTTCATTTCTTTTATTTATTTATTTATTTATTGAATTTTTAATCCATATACATTTTGTAAAACCCTCTGAAAGTGGTAGGAAGGGCTGTTTTATTAGAATAAAAGTGATGTGACAATGCGAACCTTGAATGAAAATGTTTGCAGCCTGGTTTTCTTTGCAAGATCACGTAATGATAATGTCCAAGTTATTATTTTTTGACTTGATTGTTGGTGGACAAAGTCAATGTGGTTGCTAAGAGTAAGGGGTCTGAAGCCAGACAGCCTGGGTTCAAATCCTGCCCACTCAATCTGCGTGACCTTGAACAATTTATTTAACTTCTCTGTGTCTCAGTTTTGTCACCTCTCAAATGAAGATTTCAACAATACTCACCTGGTGAGGCTATAAGGGGGATAAACATATTAATATTTTAAAGTGATTATAGAGGTACCTGAAATTGTTATGTAAGTATTTAAATAAAGTGTTAAATGCTCAAATAAGGCATGTTTTACACAATTTTAAATAAAATGTACTTTACACAGGTTTTTCATAGCATTATTTGAAATAGTGCATTATTCCATAGTTATTCATTTTTTCTCAAAGACTGGGGATTTTTGATAATTTGATAGTATAAGCAAAACTAGAATAGCATACATGTAGATAAACGTTTAACACATTTTACCAAATTATTTTAGAATTAATTTCTCTATGTGAAATTTATGGTCACAGCATACACCTATATAAGGCTTCAGATACTTACTACCAAATTTAGTTCTAATCACTTGTGCCAATTGGACTCCTACTGATAGTTTATAGGAGAATATTTGTTCATACCCTCATGCTCACTAACACTGGGAATTTTCTTTTTATTTCTCAATTTTGAAATAAATTCAGATTTACATAGACTGCAAAATCAGTATGGATGGTATACTCTTCATCCATATTTCGTAGTATATACATTCTTTGGCATTTTAACTATCAATTGGATATTAGTTCTTCTAACCAGATGCATATGTTAACCAAGAGAAAAGAAAATGTTATTCATTGGTTAAAGTCCCCATAACTCGACTAAAAGTTTTTCAGCTCTTAGAACTTGCTCCCAGACCTCAAACAGCACCTGAACACATTACCTGGAACACTGTTCAACTGTATGAAAGCCAGCTTTCAACTGAAAAGTGGAAATTAAACACAATTGTCTGATCATAGTTATAATGTGTCCAGTTCTGGAAAGCACACTCTAAAGGAGATATTGAAGTCCTAAGGAAGGTGCATAGGTGAAAAATGATATTAGGGACAGAAGAAACAAGGATAATTTTGGACAGGAAAAAAATCGTAAATTATTTTGGTGTTTTATATTCATATCATTGTGAAGAAATCCTGTTGGACCAAAGGTTTAGTGTTGTCTAATGCTTTCTTTCCATTTATGAAATGATCTCTCCCATTTTTCCATTTCTACATGGGTGGTAAGATTCACCCTGGCTGCCCACAGGGCTTGACTCTAATCAATCCATCTTGGCCCTCGAGACATCAATGGACTACTGAAACCTCTGTCCCATTTCCCTGATAAATTACCTGCCCTCAAAACTATTAAGAAGCAACAACCACACTGATTAACTCTTGCTATGGCAATACTAGTTTAATATGTTCCAACTAAAGGATAACAGAGTTGATTTTAGCAAGTCTTTTCAATCTTATATCAAAATCAGCAATAAACATCAATGATGGAAATTCCAGGTAAGGATGGGGACTGATAGGTTAGCCAAAGGTGTATCTGAACACCAGACAAACGATTATAAATTTATTAGAGGAAAGAAACTTGACTTGTGAAGCGTAATGAGTTATAAGTTAAGAATCAAGCTAATTAGGGTGCTGTTGGTCAACAAATAATAATAAGTAGTTTCAGTATATGTGTATTTAACATTGTGTTGGTTCAGGCCAAGTGTACAGTCATAGTTTGTTTTGCTTCTCAATTGGTGCTGTGTTTTAGCTCTTGGGTGGATATCTAGCACTTACTATTGAAAGCTTTCCACTTTAGATCAAAACATTATCAATGAGGCAATGTCATAAGAGGTTTGTTTTGAATGCTCTTTAGTCTCTTAAAGATTTAATATATTTTCTGAATAATAAGAACATTTCTGGAAAAGCACTGGGCCCTGAGCTTTGCAGAAATCAAGACCTCCTGAGTTCCATCATCTCAAGTTGGGACTCCCTGGAAGTCATCCTGTGCAAAATTAATAACTGAGGCCCTGTCAATACTTCTTGATATTAATAGCAAATCACTATGCTTAATACAGGATTTTTGAGAGTCAGAGAAGGATAAAGCCATTATACCTAATCTCTCATTATTTTCTGAATTAATCAATTTTTCTGTAATATTAAATTTCAAGATTGAGTCCCTTTCAATCAATGATATAAAGATTTATTTTAAAACTAGTTATCAAATGCTTTAATAAAGAAGTAGCAATGTAGAAATGTACAACCAATTGCCTAAAGTTATTTCAAAACATAATTTCACCCAAGAACAACAAAATAAGGAAAGCTTTGCTAATGAATAAATATCGCAGAATAAAAGATCACCATACTGAGAATGAAGTTTAATAAATTATTCCAAAAGGAAAACCCAGTCGAATTAATAGAATAAAGATATTTTTTAGATTGTGAAAATGAATTTTCCTAATTTTTATGCTATCAGTTCTTATGTGTGGAAGAAAAATGAAAAAAAAAGTCCAAGATGTTAGTGTTTATGACAGAGCCACATTCAACAGACTGATGAGCATAAAAATTTCAAGCAATTAAAGTATGTGATGGGGGAGGGTCTTTTTCTGAAAATATCAAAAGTATTTAGAGTTAGATTCTTCTAATAGGTAATTATAATTTCTTCACAGCTGGGTAAGTTGACAGGTAGGTTGGAAGAGTTAACATAAATCTTTTACACTGGTTAGAGCAATTGCAGTCAGATGGGACTGAAGCACCCACTGTCACAATCCACTCACAGCTACGTGCCTCAGCAATTTAATCAAGACTCAAAGTGTTTGTGAATTTGGAAGTGAAATGTGGATGAATGCTACCAAAATAATTGTTATAGGAATATTTCCAAATTAAGTGGAAAAAAGCATTAGTATGTGCCCTAGGATTTGTTGTGATTTTTAGCCATCAACATCCTATCATCTTGTCTACAGTCAGATAGGTATGCTTTCTTTTTCATTTGTTTCTTTCTTTATAAGAGTCTAAAGCCATCTTTCTCTGGTGGTGTGGTGGCACATGATTTGGTTTAGCACTTAATTTGCTTAAGAATGTCATGCTTGCCTTGCATTTAGGTCAGTTAGTGAAGCAAAGCAGATGCATAGGAGCTTACCTGGCTACTTCAAATGTCTGCACTCTAAATTCTTGACAGAAAACGAACTGCTATACTCTCTGGCTCAATTCTTATGAGGAAACTCAATGACTGCTTGAAGAATTTGAAAACTACTTGTGCCTCTAAATCAGTATTCAATATCACTATAACAAAATATTTTTAATAAAGTACTGAAACTTGTAAGTTAATTTTTTGTTTACAAAATTTAGAAGATCTGTCAAGATAAATAGTTGGGAAGAAAGATTCGTCAACATTATTTAATTGTTCTTTTATCTTCAGAACTGCTTTCACCCAATTGCATATATGCCACCAGTTTGACTAAAGAGAAAGACGATGACTCGTGTATTAAAGATGTACTATTTTATTCACTGAAAATGTTGTCAAATACATTACACCATGTCCTTTTTTATGAGAGCCCAGGGGAACAATTTCTTTAAGGCATCAACATCAAGAAAACATACAATTCTCTTGTTTTCCGGTAGATTCTAATAAAATCATAAATAATGTTGACGGCTTTGATTAAATAAAAAATTTGAAATTAGGTTTCTGAAACCTCTTATTTTTAGTTAAATTTAAATATGGAGAATTTCAAATATATGCAAAATAAACAGAACAGTGAATTGCACTCCCATGTATCCATCATCAAGCTTCGACAATGATTCGCTCTTCAGTTTTTGTTTTATCTAAACCACTTCCTACTCCCATGATTTTCATAATCAATCAATTATACATAAAACTTAGTCTTTAAATTGCACAAATATTTGCTATACTATTTTGATACAAACCATTAAGCCCAGAGCTTGATCATAGTATAGAACATTTCCAATCTCCCCTTCCAGCCAATCCCAGTGTGTCCCATGCTTAATTCAATAAGCAGTTAGACCTAATTTAATGATATTTAGAAAGAAACAAATTTCTAAAATTATGTTTTATGTAATTAGCCTGTGCTAGAACAACTTACTTTCATTGTTAGTGGTTTATCCTCTAATCTCAAAATCTATATTTGGCATAATGTCTACATCCTATCATGGCTAGGCATGTTAGCTAATTTAATGTCTTTATTTATAAAATTTCAAAGCATGATTGCTTTGTAACATAACTTTAAAATAACTAGATCAGAATAAAAAATGCTTCTTAATATCTGGTTCCCTAAATTTGTTTAGATTGATTATTAATAATAACAAAAACAAAAAGCTGCATATATAATTATTGAGATATACCAAACTCTATTCTAATTGCTTGAAATATAATAGCTTATTAAATCCTCATAACATCTTGGTCAGATACAAAGAGTTATGATGTCCATTTTACAGCTAAGAAAGTTCCCTGGGGATTTTAGAGGTTAAGCATTTAATCTCTGGAACCTGATAGCATAGTGTTGAGCCTTAATACCAACACTTACTAGTTATATGACTCTAGTCAAGTGCTTTTCTTGCCCATTGCTATGTAACTGTGTCAAAACTAAGTAACTAACTTGAACTCTGTCTTCTTTCTCTTATTATCTCCCACCCCCTCTTCCCCACCCACCCCAGATGGTGTCTCTTCCTCCAGGGATTCCATGCATAGCTTGGGCTGCTTAGAGCAAGGGTTGTTAGGCTATTCACACTTGAATGTCTTGTGACATAGATATACATAAGCCTCATAACACAATCTTTCTTTCTTTGTCTTCAATATTTGAAACCATTGCTATGCATCTACCATTCTTCAACCTCTTTAAGCTTTGTAATATTTTTAAAAATCCACTATTTAAGAAATTATCATTTTCTGAAAGGTAAGCTTTCCATTTTGATTCTTTAAATAAAGAAAATACCTAATATTTTAATGCTCAAATATCCAAAGTTAATAATAAACCAATATTTGTAGATAGCTGAAAATGTAATAGCAAAAAGTAAAACAAACATAAGTTAAAAGAATGAAATACATTAACATAATAAGAAATTTTCATGTCTATTTCTGATGGGGTAAGGGACTAATAGTATCTCAGGACTGAAAAAATAAAATAAAATAAAATAAAACCCAGTGTGGTCACTTTTATCTGGATCACAAAGAAAAGCAAGTCTGGGACACCACAACTTAGTTTTCTGAGCATTGGGTGTTTCCTAGACATTACAGTAAAAGGTCAAGAATATGAAGGAGAAACAATTTGCAGATGAACTGGGAGGGAAATATGGGGTAATTTTGATGTTGTGATAAGTCAAAAGGTAGACTTAAGGGACTGTGTGGGACATTGCCACTGAAAGGACACTAAGTATCACAGAAAAAGAGAAGTTTAGCCTACTTGTGAAGAACTCCCCCTCAGCCCAAGCTTTTTCTCATTTTTTAAACACTTTTATTCCACATTTCTAGAGTCTTTCAGGATGGATGGTGTGGGAACCACTAATTTTCTTTAACAACAATTTAAAACAGTGTATGACAGCCCTCAGCTTCTGACTCTGGGTTTACACACAAAATTACTGAAGAGACTTTTGCCATCTTTTTAAACTCTTTTATCCACTCTGCGAGAGGCATGGCCAGCCTAACCCGTCTTCTCATTTCTTTTTCTTTCTACCTCTGCATTTCTAAGTACGGTAAAGGCGAACTTCTCACCCTGCTCCCAAATCCCTCACCTGAAAATAATGGTCTTTGAAACACTCTAATGCGGTGTCTAAAACTATCAAGACTCTTCTAACGGTAAATTAACCATCCTTAATTTAAACATGCATTCAAGAAAAACACAAATATTAGCTTCTTTTTTTCTTTATTCAAGCATAGATTATATTGATTTAGTATTTCTTTGACTAACATTGGCAAGGTCAACCCTATTCAAAATGTTATAGGGGTTTGCTAATATAGCATGAGTAGTACCAGATAACCCTATCTTCATGTTAGTAACCTACTATACTGTTATCCTCTTCTCTTACCTTGTCTGAGACTCCCAACAGAATTAGAGCAATTTCATCAGAAGTTTCCTGTTATGGGGCCAATTATTAGCTGGCTGTAAAGGGGAATTTTAGAGGGATTTTCCCTACTATATTGGTGCAAAAGAGTTTACATTTTGAAAATTAATGAAAAGATGCTGCATTAAAAAGTTCTACCCTGTGAGTAGATAGTGAAAATGAGATACATGAAACAAAACGTAATGGCAATATTCTCTAGCCTACAGATACAAATTAGGTCACATTAATGCAAAAGCCCAAATTTGGTGTCTCCAAGTTCTCACATGCATAGCTGCAAACCTCAACATGTCATTCGCCAACAGATCACAAGCGGGTGCCTTCTAGGCTCTCCCACTTGGGCTCAAGCTCTTCCTCTACTGGCTTCAGCTATTCTGTGCCCTCAACAACATTCCTATTGGTCTTTCCTGAACTCACTGATCTTGATCATGCTATCTAGGCCTGCATCAGTGAGAAATCACATATTCCTACAATTCCACTGGGCAACCCCAGACACAAAGTGTTCTGGTAGATTGTCAGATCATGGCAAAGAGGGAATATACCATTCTTCTGTTGTGTAACCACTTTTTAGAGCAGGCTTGCCAGAGCCTTGTCATTCTTAGTACATAGAAAAAGGCATTTTATCATCAAGGTATTTGTGTGTAGCTGAAAAAACTTGGAATTGGAGGAATTCTAGAGTGAGTTATCCTGCTGACCTTAGAACCACATAATCCCTCTTTTTCATCTGGCTTTCCTTTCTTTTATGATGAACTTTCTATTGCAGGCCCTGTAGTTGCCTTGCAGAACTCTAGCTTTCGTGGTTGTTAGTTATTCTTCCTATTTCAAGCTTCCAGGCAAATTTATGTATCTGGTCTTGGGTTGAGGGGATGGTACAATTTATTTTCTCCCTTTTGGAAGTTCTATGGAAACCGTACAAAGCAGTGAATATGAATAGAAAATTGGTCTTGGAAGGACAGGTGTTAGCTAACTAACACTCCTATTTGAGTCTCAGCTTGCACCCCATTTCTAAAACCACTGGAATGGTCTTTAGAAATGCTGTCTTATAGTTCAAGAAAATGACACCTAGAGCAGCCAAATACTTATAACTTGTCAATCTCATCCATGCTAGCTAACGGTAGCATCTGATGTCATCTCTTCTCTATTTGATCCTTCTGAATAGATAAATTCACATGAAGGGTAGGGAATAAAGCAGGAACAAAATGGAATTGAGAAGAAAAGGTATATGTAAGTTAATTTTTACAAAAGGTCCAGCAATTGATCGTGAAGTCGGCTTCTTACAAGTGGGGAATAAAAGTAGAAAATAGAAGAAAAATCAACTCTACTTCAGAAAGTTTTCAAGAATTCCCATTAAAACAAGTATATCAAGAGCACAAAATAGAAATATATTTGTTTCCTTAAACGATCATTACATGATTATAGGTACAATAAACGAATCACTGCTGCTCCAAAACAGGATTTTTAATTCATAATGATACCTAATCAAAACATTATTAGGGCCAAAGTTTGGCTTCCATGGTACACAAATCAAAATTTTATTCCAAGAAAATTGGAAGGGACACATATTCCTGACAATGCTTATCTTCACAGCATTGTTACTGTGTATGACTTAAGTCTTTTTCTCTCACTCTTTTGTCCTATAATCTTCTCCTTTACTGTGAACCTGGGTCCAGGTGCTTTCATTGTTACTTCACAATATTTCTACAGACCATTAAAAGGAAAAGACAAACATGTAAGTTTGTGCTCCCATGTTCATTTTGGCAGGAAGGGTGAAAAACAACCCTCAGAAAAATGGTTTCATAATCAAAATGATGACAAAGCAACACCCCTCCCATGTAATGGAGCCCAAATTCCTGCCTTTGATAACTGTTGAGATCAATAGGAAAAGGATTTACTGATCATTTGCTTAAAAATGTTTTCTTATAATGTTAGTGGCTACCTTGCCACCATAGTGAAAATAGCTTCTCTACCCCCATAAAGTGAATTTAGGTTATCACCTAATTGCATTAATTCATTGTAACTGGCAGACAATATGTTCATGTATTATGGACTGAAAAATAACATCAATACATTTATGAAGGCAGAAAGGTCTAGTTTCCTATTTTACTTCCTAACCAAACTAATTATTAATAACAATTTGATTGAGTTATTATTCTTTCATCCTTTCTTATTTAATGAATCTTTCATAATCCATAAAGTAAATAATAATTCATGAAATATCTGATTTTAAAATCAACTGAAATAAGTAAGGAAAGGAAAATAAGTATGTATAAATCTTTATTCTGACATTGTTTGCATGAACATTTATAAACACAACTATTTATATATAATATGCTAAATGTCTATGTACAAATATAAATGCAAGGGTGGATACAATTATATGGTTATCAACCAGTAAAACATTCAGTGCACATTATACTTTGTGGAATATATTTTGCCTGGATGAGTTGAGACAGATTGTATAATAAAATGAACATGGCAAAAGTGGGTTTAAAGTCAGGAAACAGAAGAGTAAAGCAATTTCCTAAGTTATTTAAATGCTTTCAAAGAGAAATGTCATTACATACTTGAGTTACACTGGCATATAATTACATGAGCATCACAAATAACAATGTCTTACTAAGAAAAACAGAAGTTACTATAGAAAAATTATTTCCCATCATAAATCTTCATTTTAAGGTTAGGTAAATAAACACAAAAGATATTTGCATGTTATCAGAATTAGTTCTATTCATTAAACCACCAATTATTATTATTCAGAAAAAGTTTGTTTCTAATTACATTTTTAAAAATCTTAACCTTAGTATTATTTTTTATTAAATGTAAAATAGTAATAATTACTTACAGTTAATCCTATTAATATTTTTATTTTAAATTATGATAATTATATATAAGGTAGTAAAGCCATAGGTTATTTTTTTTAATTATCTGTTGTTCTTTTTATTAAAATTAGATATTTGCTGGAATTCCAAGCAATCTATTTTACAATTATAAATTATTTAAGATATAAATAATCACAAGCGAAAATTGTTCCCACACTAATGATGGTAAAGATCCAGATAGTCTACAAAATCATAACTATTTGAGTCCATAGGGAGCTGAGGTCATGATGTAACCAGATGAAGTGAATTCTCAAGGGTGATAAGACTATCTGAATAAGGACAGACTATATGTATTGTTTTACTGCTCAACAGAATATAGGAGGAGTGAGAAGCAGTCATAAAAATGGATAAGAGGAAAACTGAACTTTTAATAAATTCTTAAAGACCACTACAGACCAGAGGATCAGTTCCTTGGAAACTGATATTCTGAATCCAAGAATCCTTGGGAGTCCCATATACAAAAGACAACAACCAATCACCAGCTCTTTTGCATTGTTTGCAACTGGGTGATCACAAGGAAGACTGTGGGTAGGGCAAAAACATTAGAAAGCTCCTCTTCCTGGTGCACAGAGCTTCTTTAATATGAAGCAAAAGCCATTTGGCACTGTTAAAATGAAAAGCAGTCTTCTTTTCCTAATCCAAAGCAAGATCTACTGCAGTTAGGGAAGTAATAGAAGTAAATGTTATTGGCTGCAAAAGTTGGCTACTACTACAGAAGAGGTAGAAGAAAAAGCCATCTGCCACTGTTGGAAAGGCAGGAAACCCAAGTGAGTTAAGGACCTTCCACAGATACAAAGTAGATGCTGGGAAAGAAACAGGACACAGGCTTATCCCAGATATAGGACAGAGACTACCGGCCACTGGGGACAGGCGGGTGGACACAGGAATACGAAGACAACCCCATCACTGAGACTAAGACTAGAGCAAGATAATCAATTTTTGACTCCAACCCTGACCATGAACTTTTCACAGAGTAATAAGCAACAGCAATTGACTACTAGGGAGGGTTGAAAGTGAAGAGAGAGTCCCTTGGTGGAACATGTATGCAAGGCCTGCCAAAAGCTAAGGGTGGAACACGGAGCAGATAAACTAAGGAAAACACTCCAGGACTCCAAGACTCCCACTATGCAATGGCAGCACAAGCGCACCACTGAAACACACTGTTGGTAATAATAGCACCAGCAAAATCAAACTCGGCTCAGCTACTGATTACATTGGTTTTGACTCCCACAAAATGGCCTGACAAAAGTAGAAGTATACCTATTTCTGAGAGGAAAAAAGAGAGTAAAAAACAGAATCAGCCTTTCTACATCAGTCTGCATCAGTGAGATATCAAACAATCTGCAGTACTTGTAACTGGAATCCCCGTAGGACAAGAAAT
Organism: Cynocephalus volans; assembly: GCF_027409185.1. Lineage (NCBI taxonomy): Eukaryota > Metazoa > Chordata > Mammalia > Dermoptera > Cynocephalidae > Cynocephalus > Cynocephalus volans. Next base: position 93,999,255 of record NC_084467.1, read on the forward strand.
AGACACAGGCAAAAAAAAAAAAAAAAAAAAAAAAAAAATGCTTAAATACAGTATGGCTAAGAATTTTCCAAAATTAATTTTTTGAAAAAATGAAACACATCTAAGAATTTCAGTGATCTCAGTGAACCCCAAGCAGTAAAACTGCAAAGAAAAGCAGAATGATACTAAAATACAATAGAAATAAAAAATCTTGATGAGAAAAAATAAATATTATTTATAAAAATGCAAAGATAACAAACCTCATTAGACCTCTCATCAAAAAGTAGGTAGCATTTTTAATGTATTAAAAGAAAAAATAATGTGACATCTTTACATTATGAAAGATAAAACTGTCAAACCTATTATTGTACAATTAGAAAATAATTTTTTCAGAAATGAAGGCAAAATACAGATTTTTCAGAAAAATAGAAAATAAGGTAATATGTTAGCATCACATATGAAATAAAAAAATTGTTAATGATTTTTTTAGGCAAAAAATATGATATAGGGAATATTGGATGCTAACAAATAAATTACAAAATCAAAAAATGATAAAAATGCAGGCAGATATAAAAATATGTTCTTATTTTAATATCTTTAAAAGATAATTACATGAACAAAAACATGATAACTTATTTTATATGGGAATAAAAGCACAAAGGAGTGAATGAGCAGTAGAGAATGTACTCTTATAACCAAAATAAGTCAAAGATTGCCATTGTAAAAGAAAAAATTTTAGAATGCATAACTAAGTCAGTAATGATTTTTAAAAGGAAACATAAAAATTACTTAGTCGACATATGGTTTCAGCTCTGGCATGTAAAGACCATGGAGGTCATCATCTCCATCTCCAAGAAAAAAAAAAAAAACCTACACACACTGAAATTCAGTGACTTTTCTTGCACTCATCAGAGAACTGAGATTGCAGAGCTAACTGCCATCCTGAAATCTGGAGGTAGAGGTGAATCTGTAGGGACAAAACCAACATTTGCTTCTCTGGAGAGGAAGATTCTAGGATACATGAAATGTAATTTTCATGAATTGCTATTGCTGGTGACTGAGTGTGGACCGGTATGAGAGTGAGAAACTTCTGGGGACTGCAGGCATAGGGGCCCCTCTACTTTGGTGTGCTTTAACTCCAGGAACTTTAGTAAGTTCCCAATGTAAAGATCTGGGAAATACCCCCTCATGGCTCTCATAGGTACAGGGGAAGGACCGTCCACAAACCAAAGAAACAATTAAGACAAATAAGGGGAATAGCAATATCCAGTATCAGGAAGGATAGAGAGGACTTCACCAGTTTCTACAGACATCAAGAATAAGAAGGGAATATTATAAACAATTTATGCTAATAAATTTGATAACATAGTTTAAATAAGCAAATTTCTGAAAATTTAAAATCTATGAAAGCCTAATGAAAAAAGAAATAGATACTCTTAGTAGTATCCATTAAAGCAATTGAATAAGTCAATTAAATTTTTATTTTTATTTTTTTTATTTTTTTTATTTATTTATTTATTTTTAATTTTATTTTGTCGATATACATTGTAGCTGATTAATGCTCCCCATCACCAAAACCTCCCTCCCTTCTCCCTCCCCCCCTCCCCCCCAACAATGTCCTTTCTGTTTGCTTGTTGTATCAACTTCAAATAATTGTGGTTGTTATATCTTCTTCCCTCCCCCCCCCGATTTGTGTGTGTGTGTGTGTATGTGTGTGTGTGAATTTATATATTAATGTTTAGCTCCCTCCAATAAGTGAGAACATGTGGTATTTCTCTTTCTGTGCCTGACTTGTTTCACTTAATATAATTCTCTCAAGGTCCATCCATGTTGTTGCAAATGGCAGTATTTCATTCGTTTTTATAGCTGAGTAGTATTCCATTGTGTAGATGTACCACATTTTCCGTATCCACTCATCTGATGATGGGCATTTGGGCTGGTTCCAACTCTTGGCTATTGTAAAGAGTGCTGCGATGAACATTGGGGAACAGGTATACCTTCGACTTGATGATTTCCATTCCTCTGGGTATATTCCCAACAGTGGGATGGCTGGGTCGTATGGTAGATCTATTTGCAATTGTTTAAGGAACCTCCATACCATTTTCCATAGAGGCTGCACCATTTTGCAGTCCCACCAACAATGTATGAGAGTTCCTTTTTCTCCGCAGCCTCGCCAGCATTTATCGTTCATAGTCTTTTGGATTTTAGCCATCCTAACTGGGGTTAGATGGTATCTCAATGTGGTTTTGATTTGCATTTCCCGGATGCTGAGTGATGTTGAGCATTTTTTCATATGTCTGTTGGCCATTTGGATATCTTCCTTAGAGAAATGCCTACTTAGCTCTTTTGCCCATTTTTTAATTGGGTTGCTTGTTTTCTTCTTGTAAAGTTGTTTGAGTTCCTTATATATTCTGGATATTAATCCTTTGTCAGATGTATATTTTGCAAATATTTTCTCCCACTCTGTTGGTTGTCTTTTAATTCCTTTAATTGTTTCTTTTGCTGTGCAGAAGCTTTTTAGTTTGATATAATCCCATTTGTTTATTTTTCCTTTGGTTGCCCGTGCTTTTGGGGTCGTATTCATGAAGTCTGTGCCCAGTCCTATTTCCTGAAGTGTTTCCCCTATGTTTTCTTTAAGAAGTTTTATTGTCTCAGGGTGTATATTTAAATCCTTAATCCATTTTGAGTTGATTTTAGTATACGGTGAGAGGTATGGATCTAGTTTCATTCTCCTGCATATCGATATCCAGTTATCCCAACACCACTTGCTGAAGAGGCAGTCCCTTCCCCAGTGAATAGGCTTGGTGCCTTTGTCAAAGATCAGATGGCAGTAAGTGTGTGGGTTGATTTCTGGATTCTCTATTCTATTCCATTGGTCAGTGTGTCTGTTTTTATGCCAGTACCATACTGTTTTGGTTATTATAGCTTTGTAGTATAGCTTAAAGTCAGGTAGTGTTATGCCTCCAGCTTTATTTTTTTTGCTGAGCATTGCTTTGGCTATTCGTGGTCTTTTATTGTTCCATATAAATGTCTGAATAGTTTTTTCCCTTTCTGAGAAAAATGTCTTTGGAATTCTGATGGGGATTGCATTGAATTTGTATATCACTTTGGGTAGTATGGACATTTTCACTATGTTGATTCTTCCAATCCAAGAGCATGGGATATCTTTCCATCTTCTTGTATCCTCTCTCATTTCTTTCAGCAGTGGTTTGTAGTTCTCATTATAGAGATTTTTCACCTCCTTGGTTAACTCAATTCCTAAGTATTTTATTTTTTTGGTGGCTATTGTAAATGGGCAGGCTTTCTTGATTTCTCGTTCTGCATGTTCACTATTGGAGAAAAGAAATGCTACTGATTTTTGTGTGTTGATTTTGTATCCTGCTACTGTGCTGTAATCATTTATCAATTCCAACAGTTTTTTTGTAGAGGTTTTAGGCTGTTCGATATATAGGATCATGTCATCTGCAAACAGGGACAGTTTGACTTCATCTTTTCCAATCTGAATGCCCTTTATTTCCTTCTCTTCTCTGATTGCTCTGGCTAGTACTTCCAACACTATGTTGAATAGGAGTGGTGAGAGTGGGCATCCTTGTCTAGTGCCTGTTCTTAAAGGAAAAGCTTTCAGCTTTTCCCCATTCAGGATGATATTGGCAGTGGGTTTGTCATATATGGCTTTAATTATGTTGAGATACTTTCCCTCTATACCTAACTTATAGAGGGTCTTTGTCATGAATGAGTGCTGAACTTTATCAAATGCTTTTTCAGCATCTATAGAGATGATCATATGGTCCTTGTGTTTGAGTTTATTAATATGGTGTATCACATTTATTGATTTGCGTATGTTGAACCAACCTTGCATCCCTGGGATGAATCCCACTTGATCGTGATGAATAATTTTTCGTATGTGTTGCTGTATTCTGTTTGCTAGTATTTTAGTGAGGATTTTTGCATCTATATTCATCAAGGATATCGGCCTGTAGTTTTCTTTTTTGGTTATATCTTTACCTGGTTTTGGTATCAGGATGATGTTTGCTTCATAGAATGAGTTTGGGAGATTTGCGTCCGTTTCAATCTTTTGGAATAGTTTGTAAAGAATCGGTGTCAATTCCTCTTTGAATGTTTGGTAAAATTCTGCTGTGAATCCATCTGGTCCTGGGCTTTTCTTTGTTGGGAGCCTTCTGATAACAGCTTCAATCTCCTTTATTGTTATTGGTCTGTTCAAATTTTCTACATCTTCACGGTTCAGTTTTGGGAGCTTGTGTGTGTCCAGAAATTTATCCATTTCCTCCAGATTTTCAAATTTGTTGGCGTATAGTTGTTTATAGTAGTCTCGAATGATTCCTTGTATTTCAGATGAATCAGTTGTAATATCGCCTTTTTCATTTCTAATTTTTGTTATTTGAGTCTTCTCTCTTCTTTTTTTTGTTAGCCATGCTAATGGTTTGTCAATTTTATTTATCTTTTCAAAAAACCAACTTTTTGATTCGTTGATCTTTTGAATTGTTTTTTGGTTTTCAATTTCATTCAGTTCTGCTCTGATCTTAATGATTTCTTTCCGTCTGCTAACTTTAGGATTGGATTGTTCTTGTTTTTCTAGTTCTTTAAGGTGAAGTGTTAGGTTGATCACTTGCCATCTTTCCATTCTTCTGAAGTGAGCATTTAATGCAATAAATTTTCCCCTCAATACTGCTTTTGCAGTATCCCACAGGTTTTGGTATGATGTATCATTGTTTTCATTAGTTTCAATAAACTTTTTGATTTCCTGCTTGATTTCTTCTTGGACCCATATGTCATTAAGTAGAATGCTGTTTAATTTCCATGTGTTTTTATAGTTTCCAGAGTTTTGTTTGTTATTAATTTCTAGTTTTAATCCATTGTGGTCTGAGAAGATACATGGGATAATTCCAATTTTTGTGAATTTATTGAGACTTGATTTGTGACCTAATATGTGATCTATCCTGGAGAATGATCCATGTGCTGATGAGAAGAATGAATATTCTGAGGTTGTTGGGTGGAATGTTCTGTAGATATCTGCCAATTCCAATTGGTCTAGAGTCTTGTTTAGATCTTGTGTTTCTCTACTGATTCTTTGCCTAGATGATCTGTCTAATATTGACAGTGGAGTGTTCAGGTCCCCTGCTATTATGGTATTAGTGTCTATTTCCTTCTTTAGGTCTAATAGAGTTTGTTTTATAAATCTGGCTGCTGCAACATTGGGTGCGTACATATTTATGATTGTTATGTCTTCTTGATGGATCAGTCCTTTTATCATTAAGTAGTGTCCCTCATTGTCTCTTTTTATGGTTTTTAGTTTAAAGTCTATTTTGTCAGATATAAGAATAGCCACTCCAGCTCGTTTTTCTTTTCTGTTTGCATGGTAAATCTTTTTCCATCCTTTCACTCTTAGTCTGTGTGAATCTTTATGGGTGAGGTGGGTCTCTTGTAGGCAGCATATAGTTGGGTCCTGCTTTTTGATCCAGTCAGCCAGTCTGTGTCTTTTAATTGGGGAATTTAAGCCTTTAACATTAAGAGTTGTTATTGAAAGTTGTTGATTTATTCCTAGCATTTTATTGGTTGTTTGGTTGTCTTAGGTGTCTTTTGTTCCTTGCTTTCTGATTTACTGTTTGGTTTCTTTGTTTGTTGGTTCCTTAGGTTGTAGATAGTGTTTTTGTTAGCTTGTTTTCTCTTCATGAATGCCATTTTTATTATACTAGCGGGTTTAGATTTTTCTTAGGTTTTTATGGCAGTGGTAGTTATTTTTCAGGAACCAAACCCAGTACTCCCTTGAGGATTTCTTGTAAGGGTGGTCTTGTGGTAGTGAACTCCCGCAGTTTTTGTTTGTCTGAGAAATATACTATTTGCCCCTCATTTCGGAAGGATAGCCTTGCAGGGTAGAGTATTCTTGGCTGGCAATCTTTGTCTTTTAGTATTTTGAAAATATCATCCCATTCCTTTCTAGCTTTTAGGGTTTGTGATGAGAAGTCTGATGTTAACCTGATTGGGGCTCCCTTATAGGTGATTTGACGCTTCTCTCTTGCAGCTTTTAAGATTCTCTCTTTGTCTCAGAATTTTGCCAATTTGACTATGACATGTCTTGGAGAAGGCCTTTTTGGGTTGAATACGTTTGGAGATCGTTGAGCTTCCTGGATCTGAAGATTTGTGATTTTTCCTATACCTGGGAAGTTTTCTGCCACTATTTTGTTGAATATGTTTTCAATGGAATCTCCATTTTCCTCCCCTTCTGGAATACCCATGACTCGGATATTTGAGCGCTTGAGGTTGTCTGATATCTCTCTCAGATTTTCTTCCATGTCTTTGATTCTTTTTTCTTTCTTTTTGTCTGCTTGTGTTATTTCAAACAGCCCATCTTCAAGTTCAGAGGTTCTCTCTTCAACTTCGACAAGCCTGCTGGTTAAACTCTCCGTTGTGTTTTTTATTTCGCTGAATAACTTCTTCAGTTCAGCAAGTTCTGCTACATTTTTTTTCAGGACATTGATTTCCTTGTATATTTCCTCTTTCAGATCCTGTATACTTTTCCTCATTTCATCATGATGTCTAGCTGAGTTTTCTTGTATCTCATTCAGTTTCCTTAGAATTATCACTCGAAATTCCTTGTCAGTTATTTCAAGGGCTTCTTGTTCTATAGGATCTAAAGTATGAGATTTATTAACTTTTGGTGGTGTACTTTCTTGATTTTTTGTATTTCTGGTGTCTTTTTTTTGGTGTTTATTCATTGTGGCAGGGGGTTTCACAGTCCACCGGTTTGAGACTAATGACTAAGTAGGATGTTGCTGTGGTTGCCAATTTGGTATGGCTCCCGCCGTGACTGCTCAGTTGGCCTCTAGTGTCTTGTGTGTGTGGTTGCCTCAGGTCTTGGGCTTCTCCGGGGATCCACCTTTCTGGTCAGCTTGTACTCTGCTGGGCTGGTGGATCACGTACCACAGGGTGTGTGATCTCTGTTGAGCTTTCACTTCCTGTACAGGACTTCTCCCCATTCCGTGTGCTCTGGCCCAGGCTGTTAGATCGTGCAGTGGCGACCCCACCGGGTGTGTGGTTTCTGTCGAGTCTCCGCCTCCCTGGCCGCACGTCTCCCCCCTCTGTGCACACTGTGCTGGGCTGGGGAGTGTCTTCTGCACCCCTCGTCTATCAGCTGGGCCTTCAAGACCCTGCTCAGCACCGCCTCGCCCAGGAAGTCTACCAGGTTTCTGCTAGGCACAGACGACCGGTCTCTCTGGGTGCCTTTGTAGCACTGTGTAGATCTTTCTCGGGTCTTGTTCACCTTTGTATCCCCCCAGTATAAACCGAGCCTAGCGCCCGCCTGCAGCCTGCTCTCTGGCAGGTTCAAGCGGACCTGGGAACTCTCCTACCACACTATTCCCAACCAGAAATTCGTTAGGCTTTTTTCCAAACTGGTGGTTGCAGAGATGGTATCTGCCTCCCAGTAACAGGAAGTTTACCGGGGCCGGAGTCCAGGGTGTGGTGGAGTGACAGTCGGCCCGCCCGTACTTCCTAGCTCTCCCAACACTGGTCGGGACGCCCCACACCCCCAGCCCCGCCAGAGAACCGCGGAGGGAGTGGGAGAGGAGTCCGGCCCGCAGGGTCCGGAAAGCCCCGCGCCAGGCCAAGCAAATGGGCTCAGTGATGGCCGAGCAGGGCGGAGCTGCCCGCACCTGGGAGAATGGAGGCAGCACCGGGGCAGTGAGTGGCCTGGTGGTGCAGGCAGGAGCCGCATGGGCATCCACCCCCTGAACAGAGCTGTGCCAGGGATCACTCACAGTGCTGTGCCAGGTCGGGCGCTCGCTCTGTCTCTGGTTTGTTGCCTTCCGTGTTCTCGGCGCTGCCGCCTCGGGCTGTTCAGTCGCGGCGCCACTCGGGCGCTCCCAGGAATCTTCTTTAATGCCGGCCTGAAACCTTGAATCCTGAATAGGGCAGCTGGCCGCCTTCAGTGCGGCCCCAGCCTCCGGGATCCTGGCTGCATCCACAGCAGCCCTGGCGCCGTGTTCCCTGTTTCAAGACTCGCTTTTGCAGCTAAGAATCAGTTCTTTTCCTGCTCCACACTTCAAAGCTGTTGCCTGTAAATGAGGCAGCCTCTCCTGCCGGGGGCAAAGTGGCGTTGAGCCCCCACGACCGGCCAGCAGCAGCAGTCCTCCCTTAAGAGATGGCCAGAGGAAGGTCCACAAGTTTCCCGGCTGCCTGAGGCCCAGTGGCCACCTTTTCCACCTCAGCTACTCTGCGCCAGCCGCCGCAGCCGCCGCCATCTTGAAACTCCTCTCCTCAATTAAATTTTTAAATTAAAAATTTTCCCACAAAGAAAACCCCAGTTCAAAATGGATTCACTGGTGAATTCTGCAAAATATTTAGGCAGGGAGGTATGGGGAGACAATTCTACAAAGACTTTTCCAGAAAATTGAAATGTAGTTAATACTTCCCAACTCATTTTATGAGGCTTGTATTATCTTGAAATCAAACCAAAGGTATTACAAGAAAAGAACACTACAGAATAATATCCCTCATGAACACAAAAAACAAATTTCTTAGCAAAATATAAACACATCAATCCAGCAAGTGAAATTTATCCTAGGAATGTTAGGTTGATTCAAAATTCATGAATCCATCATATAAATAATCACACTAATAAATAAAAAACATGTTAATATGAATGAATTCAGAAAAAGCATTCAATGAAATTAAACGATTCGAATACAAATATGAGAAAAATTTCTCACCTTGATATGAAACCTATAACTAACTTAATAGGGAATGGCTGACTTATTTTTCCCAAAATGAGGAACAAGCTGAGAATGTCTGATCTCATCATAACTATTTATCATTTTGCTTTAAGTCTTAGAAACTGCAATAAGGCAAAGAAGGTAACCATACAGACTGAAATAGAAGGAGTAAAACTACTATTGATTGAAGATATGATCATATAAGTACATCTTCTCAGGGAGTCTACAAATAATCTACTAAAACTAATGAGCAAGTTCAGCAAGGTTGCAGGATTTTTTTTTTATACAGATGTTTCTAAATCATTTCTCTAATCGTGCTAAATAATTAGTTTTTGTATATGTATTCAAATTTCAATTTTAGCAAGGTAGATAACAGATGGACTTTCAGCCGCTTCGTCTAAGTGAATTAAACTAAATTCAAAAGCAAGAATGATGTATCTTTTTTTTAATGAAACATAGTTGATCATACATATCGGTGGGGTAGAGTTGAATATCAATACCTGTGTGAAATAAGTAATGCTCAAATAAGGACAATTAGTATAGTCAACATTATGCAATGTAATCAATTTTTCTGGCCTTTTACCAATTCCTCCTTTACCCTCTTATCCCTCCCCCTTTCCCGCCTCTGGTAGCTGGAGTTCTATTCCCTCCTTTTGGGCGTTCCAAGTATTATTGTGATTGCTTTATCTTTCTTTTTTTATTTATTTGGTTACTTTTTTAGCTCCACTTGTGACTAAGGACATGCAATATTTCTGTTTCTGTTCCTGGCTTATTTCATGTAACATAATTTTCTCCAAGTTCATCCACATTGCTGTCAATAGCAGTATTTCATTCTTTATTTTTTTTATTTTATTTTTTTTATAGCAAAGTAGTATTCCATCATGTAAATATACCACATTTTCCTTATCCAGCCATCCAACAATGGACATTTAGGTTGGTTCCAGCTCTTGGCTATTCTAATTACAACTTCAATAAATATGGGAGTACAGGTATGCCTTCAACGTGATGAGGTCCATTCCTTTGGGTATATAACCAGCAGTGGGATTGCTGGATCACATGGCAGTTATATCTGTTGTTGTTTGACAAACCTCCGTACTGCTTTCCATAATGGCTGCAAGAATTTACAGTCCCACCAACAGTGTATGAGGCTTCCCCTTTCTCCACATCCTCTCCAACATTTGTTATTTTCTGCCTTTTTGATAATAGCCAGTCTAACTGGGGTGAGATGATATCTCAATGTGGTTTTGATTTGCATTTCCCTGATGCTGAGTACTGTTGAGCATTTTTTCATGTACCTGTTGGACATTCTTATAACCTCCATTGAGAAATGTCTGTTCAGCTACTTTGCCCACTTTTAAATTGGGTTATTTGTTTGTTTTACTGTTAAGTTTTTTGAGTTCCTTGTATATGCTGGATATTAATTAATCCTTTGTCAGATGCATAGTTTTTAAATATTTTCTCCCAATCTGTAGCTGGTCTTCTTACTCTGTTAATTTTTCTTTTTGCTGTGCAGAAACTTTTTAGTTTGATATAATCCTATTTGTTTATTTTTTCTTTTGTTGCCTGTGCTTTTGGGGTCATAATCATAAAGTCTTTGCCCAGTCCTATTTCCTGAAGTGTTTGCTCTACCTTTTCTTTTAAGAGATTTATAGTTTTAGGGCTTAGATTTAAGTCTTTCATCTGTTTGAGTTGATTTGGGTATATGGCAAAAGGCACAAGTCTAGTTTTATTCTTCTACATATGGATGGTCAATTTTCATAGCATCTTTTATTGAAGAGGTGGTCATTTCCCCAATGTATGTTCTGGTTGCCTTTGTCAGAGATCAGTTAGCTTAAGCATGTGGGTTGATTTCCGGGTTATCTATTCTGATCATTGGTCCATGTGTCTATTTTTATGCTAGTACCATCCTGTTTTGGTTACTATAGCTTTGTAGTATAATTTGAAGTCAGGTGGTGTTATGCCTCCAGCTTTACTTATTTTTTGTTTGGGATTGTTTCAGCTATTCAGAGTCTTTTGTTGTTCCATATAAATGTTAGGATTGTTTTTATATTTCTGTGAAGAATATCACTGGCATTTTGATGGGAATTGCATTGAATCTGTAAATTGCTCTGGATAGTATGGACATTTTCACAATGTTGATTCATCCAATCCAAGAACATGGAATGTCTTCCCATCTTTTGGGGTCCTCTTTCATTTCTTTCAATAGCAGTATGTGATTCTCATTATACAGATCCTTCTCCTTGGTTAACTGTATTCCTAGGTACTTTATTTTTTGTGATTATTGTAATAGGGCTATCTTTCTTGATTTCTTTTTCTGCTAGTTCATTGTTAGAGTATTGAAACACTATTGATTTTTGTGTGTTGATTTTGCATCCTTCAAGAGTTTTTTGGTAGAGTCTTTAGGTTCTTCTATATATAGGATCATTTCATCTGTAAATAAGAAAAATTTGACTTCATCTTTTCCAAGCTGGATGATGTTTATTTCTTTCTCTTGCCTGATTGCTCTGGCTAGTACTTCCAATTCTGTGTTATATAGGAATGGTGAGAGTAGGCATACTTGTCTTGTTCCTGTTCTTAAGGGAACAGCTTTCATCTTTTCCTCATTCAGGATGATATTAGTGGTTGGTTTGTCATATATGGCTTTCATTGTGTTGAGATACTTTACTTATGTCCCTAATTTGCTGACACAAAGGGATGTTGAATTTTGTCCTGTGCTTTTTCTGCTTCTATTGAGGTAATCATATAGTTTTTGTCCATGACTTTGTGGATGTGGTGTATCACATTTATTGAGTTGCATATGATGAACAATCCTTGCATCCCTGGGATGAGTTCCACTTCATCATGGTGTATAATGTGTTTTGATGTGCTGCTGTGTTCTGATTGCTAATATTTTGTAGAGGATTTTTGCCTCTATATTTATCAGAGATATTGGCCTATAGTTTTCTTTTTTGTTACTATATCTTTGTCTGGTGTTGGTATTAGGGTGTTATTGGTCTCACGAATGAGTTTGGGAGAATATCCTCTGTTTCAATTGTTTGGAATAGTTTGAAGATAATTGGTATTAATTCCTCTTTAAAGGTTTAGTGGAATTCAGCAGTAAAGCCATGCCGTCCTGGGTATTTCTTTCTTGGGAGAGTGTTGATTACTGCTTCAATCTCATTGCTTGTTATTGGTCTGTTCAGGTTTATTATTTCTTCTTGATTCAGTCTTGGTAGTTTGCATGTGTCCAAAAATTTATCCATTTCCTCCAGGTTTCAATTTTGTTGGTGTACAAATGTTTAAAATAGTCTCTAATGATTCTTTGTATTCTTGTGGTATTGGTTGTAATGTCTTATTTTTTATTTGATTTTTGTTATTTGGGTCTTCTCTCTTCTTTATTTAGTTATCCTAGCTGATAGCTTATCTCTTTTATCTTATCAAAAAGCAACTTTTTGTTTCATTCATCTTTCATACCATTATTTGGGTCTCAATTTCATTTGGGTCTACTCTAATATTAATTATTTCTTTCTATTAATTTAGAGGTTGTATTGTTCTTGCTTCCTAGTTCTTTGACGTGTAGGAGTAGGTTGTTTGTTTGAAATCTTTCTATTCTTTTGATGTAAGCATTTATTGCAGTATATTGTTTTTGCAGTATTTTACAAATTTGGGTATGATGTGTCTTTATTTTCATTAGTTTTGAGAAATTTTCGATTTCCTGTTTAATTTCTTCTTGGACCCATATGTCATTCAGGAGCATGTTTTTTAATTTCCCTGTACTTGTATAGTTTCCAGAGTTTTGTTTGCTATTGATTTCTAGTTATAATCAGTTGTGGTATGAAAAGCTACTTGAAATGACTTCAATTTTTAAAAATTTTCTGAGACTTGATTTGTGACCATGTGCTGATGAGAAGAATGTATATTCTGTAGTTGTTGAACAAAATGTCCTGTAAAAAAAATGCCAGGTCCCATTGGTATAAAGTGTAATTTAAATCCTGTGTTTTGATGTTGATTTGTTGCCTAGATTATCTGTCCAATGCTGAGAAAGAGGTGTTCAGGTCTCCAACTATTTTTGTATTGACGTCTATCACTTCTTTTAGGTCCAATAGTATTTTCTTTTTATATCTGGGTGTTCTGGTATTGGGTGCATATATATTTATTATTGTTATGTATTCTTGCTGTATAGATCCAGGACACAATGTCAGTTTTAAAACACAATTATATTTCTATATATCAGCAATGAGCAACTGGAATTGAAATTTTGAAATTCCTTTTACAATAGTATCAAAAATTATGGAATAATTTGGTATAACATTAACAAAATATGTGTAAGGCCAAGACAATGAAGGCTACAAAACATGGCTGTGACAAATTAATAAAGATTGAGTTAAATGGAGAGATATATCATGTTTGTAGATTGAAAAATTCAGTAGCATTAACATGTCAATATTCTCTGAATTGACCTATAGATTCAATGTAATTCCAATGTATTTTATGATTGTGTTTATGCAAATCAAGTTATATTTTTAACAGTTTGTGTTAGAAGTCAGGAATAGTGCTGACTGTTATTGTGGTGATACTTGATATGCAATAGCAGATCGTGAACAGAAATATTAGAGATGAAAGAAAAATTAGGTAACCACTGTTTCATCTCTATGTAATTTGATCTACGATACAGCAAAAACCTGCAATGTTCAGGTCCAATCACCAGTGGTGGATCAAAACTAAAATCTTATCTTCCAAATATGTGATGTTCTTGTTACCATATCTATTCAAAGTAATATTATGGTTACCAATAATTAGCAGAAGTGCATAGTATTCCTCAATCAATATTTGGAATTACTCTATTTCTAACCCTGAACATGCTGCAGACTCATGAGCCACCTAAACAATCCTTAAATCACTGTTTGCTTCAAGCCAATGTCCGTGGCATTTATTATTTTTTAAAACAGGTGGAGAGAAATTTCTGAGATTTGCTCATGTTTACAATTATTTAATATTCTGCATCTAGTTAATGGAAGACAGAACTTTATCTTGGCTGCCTACACATTTGGAAAAGAAATAATGTCATGCAAATGATGTCTTAATGCCCAAATCTATAGTATTTTTCAAATTCTGTTCCTACCTTGGACACAATTATTTCCAATATTTGTTCTGATTATGAGGAAGGTTTTTCATAAGTGGAAATAAACTTAAGAGAATCAACTTAAATCAGGACTTATCCTTTGTAATAAATAGATATTAATAAAGAAGAGTTAGTAGACATTAAAAAGATAGAAAATATCATGGGATGATCTTTAAAAGATATGTAACATGGATTACTCAGTTTCTAAAACAAAATTCTTATAATTCATTTTTAATGCCCTGTAGTTAGCAGATTTGTCACCATTATTATAATTTAGTCTGGAGAAACATTTTTTTAAACTACAAAAATAATAGTCTCAGTTCAATTTTCAGGGCATAGAGCTTGCAAGAGAGGTTATGCAACTGAAAGAATCATTAGCTACAGTAAGAAAGAAATAAAAAACTAGAAATTTTCATTTTTAAGTATTTCATTAAAATAAGATGTGGAATAAATATAGGTAGCATTTAGACTCTCTAACAGGTGTTGTAGGGGGAGGAGATCCTTTTCCCTTGTCCCTACTCTGTTCCTCAAACAGCACCCCATTTTAACTGAGGAAAGTAAATACTAGTGATGATTATATCAGTTCCAAGTTATTGATTGGCCTAGGGTGATTTAACAAAGGATGTCATGCCATCCTGTATTCTGATTCTCTTTTCACAAGGAAGGATGCACACAGGTTAAGTTATTTTGGCTTGGAAGCAAGCTTTTGGTTACACTTGGCAGAAGGGCACACCAACACTATTTGTGACTATTGGCAAATTATTAAAACACTCCATGCCTCAGTTTCCTCATCTGTAAAATAAGGATATTAATGAGGTTATTGGGAAGGTTGAATGCATCATATAAAGTGCTCAGCACAGTGGTTGGCAGAGAGTAAGGATCCAATATTGGATGTTATTATTATTACCATCACTTAATGTTTAGGCTTAAAATCTTACTTTAGCCCAGTTTCTAAAGAGTTTTGTGGTGGGTTAATGGGAGTCGGCCTTGTTCATACTCAGGTGCTTCCTTGATTCTTCATTTGTTCAAGGTTGTAAACATGCACCTTAAAACCTTGATAGAGAGGAGAGTGATTATCCTAGCAGGATTTGGGTATATTTCTAGTTTCTACAGGAAAATATCTGTCAGTACATCAAATATTAAATCCCCAAAAGAGTCAATACGTATAGCAGGGCCATAAAGCTCTATGAGCTGGAATCTACCAAATTTGTTTTAGCTATCACACCTAGGAAAGCTTTTTATTCTATTGGTGTCACCTGTCCTTGTCTGTAAAATGCATATCAAACAGTACCTAACTCATAGGTTTCTGACAACACTTAGAACAGAATCTGGAGACTGAAAAGCACTCACAAATGTAACCTAGTTTCATTATCATCAGGTTCAACATAGACTTTGACACTTATTAAAAATAAATAGATATTTTAATTTATATCTACTAAAATTAGAAATAAGAATCCAAAGGAGGATGCATATTCTCCAAAACTCAGAGTTGAAATTTGTTGGTGATGAAACAGCACTAATGTCTATTGAAAGTTCTACAGAGTAGTTTCACAATTTTGGATAATTTCCAAGTGCACCTGTGTCTAGACACACCAAAACCCTTTTACAGAAAATGATGAACTAGATTATTTATAGCACATAGTGAAACTAAAATACAGTACCGGTCTTGCAGAGGTCTTCTCACACAAGATGCAGTAGAGGTAGAACCTTCAGACAGAAATAGGATGTCACAGACAGAAGGTGCTTTATAGATACACTCTGAGTTTCCTTACACAAACACAACAAATCACACTATGTTTTAACTTGCATAAAATAGCTATGGCATATGGCACATGGTAGCTACTCAGTAAGTATTTGGTGAGTTTATCAATGAGTAAATGAATAAAGAATGAATGATTTTTTAAGAAGATTCCTTGTTGATGAATCTTGTGATCACATTTCCCTTTGTCTGAACTGTAATAAATTTTTAGTTGCTTCATCATGGCTTTAGGGCTTCTTCTTTGTTTTGGTGATTTATAACATATAACAACAATGAATTAATTACCAGTAGGATATGTATAATTAAAGTTCTATCTTAATGTTCTTGAGATGTGAGAATATTTTTCATTGTTGTGTTTCTGCTGTGCTCAAACCTATTGATCATACTGGTTGCTATTTTATTTTTAGTAGAAACAAACCAAAATCAAATGTGCATATATTCTTGCCCACCAAGACTTCTTGGCTCTAAGGATTATTTCCTACATGCAATTTATAATTAGCTTAATAAAAATTTTAATTAATACTTTAGGCAATGTTTGAAGAGAGTACTTGCTAGGATGTTGATAACCTATTTGATCCCCTACGGTTTCTCAGGGCAGAGAGACTTCAAATTTATGTAGAACATAGCTCATTCATTCAACAAACCTCTTGGACTTCATACTACATTCCATGTACTAAGTTGGTGGCACAGCAGGAAACAAGGCAAGATCTGTCTCTATCCTTATCTTCCGACTCTCTCCCACCTGTTTGTTCAAACCCCTGTTTCCTGACCAACTTGGACATCTTAATTCTTGGTTACAGCCCATGTATTTCTTCCATACTTTTTAAGATTTTTTTAAGTGGAAGTAGTAGAAACAAATTCTACCTTAAGAGGCTAACAGAAGTCTTATAAACTCTGTGAAAATAAATGTACTCCAATTTCAGAAGCAGGTGAAACTACAAACTGGAAATGAAGAAATTCTTATTTTCTCTTTACTGTATTCTGAGAGACATCAACCTTTTACACACAAAATAAATTTGTAATATATATTTTAAAGTTAAAAACTGCAAGCAAATACTAAAATTGTCTTTTTTAAAATATGTATTTAAGTCATTTTTCAGATGCATGTCTGTTGTGTTTACTATATTTATCTTCAAAGTGGAAATTTGAATATATTTTCAAATGTGTATTTGACCTCTTCTAATGTTACTCTCCCTGTTTGCAAAATATACACTTAATTGTTTTTATATATAATTATATGTTATTTTTAGCTTATATTTTATATTTCTGAATACAAGATCCTCCCTTATCTGAGGATCTAAGAACATTTTCTGGAAGATGATATATATGTGTGCATGTAAGGGGTGGCAAGTTAATCTTGGGTCATACCCATGTGTGGAAAAGAAAACATAAAACTGATATGTGAGGAATTGTCATAGCCAGCTTCACTTCTTGCATATGTTTTAGTAAATACCAAAAAGCATGTTTCAAAAAAATTTGAATTTTTACTTATTTTTACAACACTTTATTAGTCAAGGTTTTCCAGAACCTACAGGAGATAGAGAAATAGAAAGAGAGATAGAGGGAGAGGGATTGGTTGATAATAAAGCTGGAGACACAGGAAAGCTGGTGGTATAGTTCCAGTCTGAGTTCAAAGGCTTGAAAACCAGACCCACTAATGGTGTAAGTCCTAATCTGAGGGAAGGAGAAGACTAGTGTCACAGTTCAACCAGTTAGGCAGAGAGAGCAGATTTTTCTTTCCAGCAACTTTTTGTTTAGTCAGGCCTTCAACAGATTGGATGATGTCCATGCACACTGAGGAGGGCAATCTGCTTCACTCAATATACAGATTCAAATGCCAGTTTCTTTCAGAAACAGCCTCATTTACACTCCCAGAAATAATGTTTAACCAAATATCTAGACACTCTGTGACCCAGTCAAGTTGACACATAAAATGAATCACCACAGCACTCCTTCTTTGCAAATTGTTATCTTCTTTCTTCTTGCAGACAATTTCTTGTGGAGAAAGATGTGGCCACCACAATCTCCAGTTGCAAATGTAGCCATTGTATCTAGGTGGAAAGACCATGACTCAAGTTCCTTAGTCTCCCATCCAAATATTCCAGGGAAGAATTCATTGACCCACCGAAGGTAAAGAGCTCCAAACACATATAATCTCTTATCACCTGGAGTGAGAATCACCTTTGAAAGGATATGAACACTTCCATAGTAACTTTTGAAAATGGAGAAAATCTCCTTCAAAATCAAAAGTAGTTAACTTAAAAGGAGAAATTAAGCACACAACCTAGCATGGGTCTACTATACAATTGAGGAATACCCCTCGTTTTCCAGGCTACATCTTCTTCATGTCTCAAAGATAGCCATAAATTAGCACTTCTCTGATTCTTTCCTAGATTGTCTGTAGAAGTTAAGCCTTACCCCCTTTTCTGTTGTCCCACCCCAAACCAATCCCTTTTAAATGCCCAAGCATAGCTGAGATCATTTAAATAACCCTCTTGTTGTATAGAGCCACCTACTATTTTTTTCTCCTTTGTTCAAGCTTATTGTAGTGTTGTCATCCATTTCTTTCACTGCTAAGATCTGCTTAACTAATACCACGAGGAGGTGCACCATCTACTTAGGATCTTCAGAAACAGGTGCACTGTTTGTATTGAGGATTCCAATATCAGAGGCTCATTTTCAGTGAATACTGCCCTCAAGGCTGTAGTCTCTGGTCTGCGGACAGTTTTGCCATTGCATCCATTATCCCCTTCCTGGAACCCACCCTTCCTTTCTCCTATCCTATTCTGATCCATGGGTAGACATGATTCAAAATTCATTTTACTTAACCTTGGATCAGATTAATAAATTGTTATTCGACGATCTGAGTCTTTAAATATATCATCCCATGATTTTAATGCATTTATTAAGAGGTAATGCCTTTTTATGCCTATTTTAATTATTTTAGTTGAGTCCATTTGCATATCCATTATGAAAAACGTAATAATTTGTAACATTCACAGTCATGATTTAGTAGCATACAAGAGGCCCTCCAATAACATAAGGTCAGAAAAATAAATTTATAAAATAGGAATGCACAAATAAAAACAAACCCCCCAAAAATCAATAAATAAGTTCTACAGCAATGAAACTAAGAAGTTGAAAATGTCAGTGATTTCAAATTATGTACCTGTGTAATATGTTACACAGACAAAATAAAGCAATGTTATTTTAGATTTTTTACAAAGCAGCAGGTTTAAACTATAAATTAAAATCACCTAGAGAGGATTGCTAAAAATTATATATTCAAATCTAATGAGTAGAGGTTCTGATTTAGTAGGACTTTATGAGAGGACTGAGCAAAATGGTCATCAGAATTTGACTTCACATTTGTGACGGATGCAGCTTATTTCGGATTGCCCTGTCCTTTTCTTAGCATTTTTACTGTAACAGGGTTAAGCAAACCCTATTATTTATATGGAACTCTATCTGGGCTTAATTTCCACCATTAAATTTATGGTTATAAAAAAATGTATTTTTTTAAAATGACTAAAATCCAAGATCAGAATCAGTATCATGTACATGTTTCTTTTTTCAACTGCTTTATTGGAGGTAGCTGCTTCCTTCGTGGAGTCCTGGAAATGGATCGCCGTTTGAACTTTGTCATGACACATTCTGAGTAGAACAGTTAAATATTCCCCAGCACAAGACACTTAGAGATACTTATTATTAACAAATAATGGTTGGAACCATGCTTCTCAACCTTTAATGTGAGTGCATTATCACCTGAGTATCTCGTTAAAATACAGATTATGATTCAGTAGGTCTGGGGTGGGCCCTGAGATTCTGCAAATCTAACAAGCTCCCAGAAGATGCTGATGCTCTCTGTGCTTGTTTTAACAAGAAGAGACTATATTCACACATATGCTTTCAAGTTTGTTTGGAATACAAGACTATTCCTCTCACTGATACTATAGTAAACCTTACATGAGTGCAATAAATTTTTGGTGGGGGGAAGAAACTTTAAGCGTAACCAGGCTGGGAGAGTTTTAACAATTTTTAGAAATACAGTCATCTCTCAGTATCCTTGGGGAATTGGTTCCATGACCCCCTCTGCAGGTACCAAAATCTTCAGATGCTTAAGTCCCTCATATAAAAGGGTCTAGTATTTGCATATAACTTATGCACATCCCTCCATATACTTTAAATCATCTCTAATTACTTACAATACCTAACACAATGTAAATGCTATGTAAATAGTTGTTATACTGTGTTGTTTATTTATTTCTATAATTGTTTATTGTTGCATTGTTATTTTTATTGTTTAATTTTTTAAGAATATTTTTGATCTGTGGTTCATTGAATCCGCTAATGTGGAACCCACAGATATGGAGGGCCAACTGTATATACATTTGTTAAATTAATTTGTCTACTAAACTTTATGTTAAATAATTTGAAGAAAAATATCTTAAGAAGTAATGCATTTTAAAGGACACTATATGAGTTTTCTGTGTGCATAACAATTTGCTACAAACTAAATAGCTTAAAACAATGCAAATTTATCTCACAGTTTTCTTGGGTCACGTATAGGGGTGAGAATGAATTCAGGGTGTCACAAGTGAAATAACTCTGTCTGTTGGACTGCATTCCTTTCTGCAACTTGGGGTCCTCTTTCAAGCTCACCTGTTAGTTGGCAGTTTGTTTTATTTTATTTATTTATTTATTTATTTATTTATTTATTTTTGCCCTTTTATGACTAAAGCCCCCATTCTCTTTACTGGATGTTGGAGGTGGGAGGGGACTCTCATCTCTGAGGGGCCTCTCACAGTTCCTTGCCAGATGGCCCCCTCCATAGGCCTGTCATGCTTTGAATACCTCTGACTTCTGTCTCTGACCTCTGGACTAATATTTAAAGGGCTAATGTGATTAGATAAGGCCCACCCAGATAGTAAGTGATGATGAGACCAAAAACATGTCAGTATTTCAACTTCCAAGTCCAGTGCTTCCAGTTCGTCATGATGTATCAACCCACAGCACTACACTAGATTATATCATTGGATCTAATGCCTTCAACAGTCAATACAACTTGCAAATGTGCCCCCAAATGCAAGGAAGCTGAAACACTAACAGAATATGACCCATTAAGAGAGAAAAATGCAATGCATAGTGAAGTGTTTAAAAGCTTTGTCAAGCCACATGATTAGAAGGAGCATTAAAAGGTCAAAAAAACAGGTGACTATTATATGCACTGGGAAAAATACTGTTGCGATATACACCCTATACCAAAAGAGTGTCTAGAAAATATTGTAGAAAATATTGTTTTTATTAACCCTGCCAAAAGTAATGAAGTGGTATTATAAAAATGGAATAAAAGAACAGTTTTTTAAAAAGAGAGAGTGAATGAAAAATCATGTTGTCATTTATAATAAGCAAATGCATATGTAAATATATTAGTATTTTATAATTTTAGTCGTATACCCATATTTTCATTTACTTTAAAATAAGAACATTATATATTACTAAAGTTATTTATAAGCCCAAAATAGCATCATTAATAAACATGAAAATGAAAATATATGAATTATTTATTACACAAATGATTTTTAAAAATAGAACAAATAGTTAAACCTAATAATCTAGGTCTATACTACTTTATGCCTGTTATTAAAAGTTTTACCTTTTCTGTCATTACTGATATTTAGCTTGGATTTTTATTTTGTGGGTTTCTTTTAACCATTACTATTTAATATATAAAACAGATTCAAACCAACAAATGCATAAGTTCTTGGCTAAGAAAAGGCCATAATAAAATAAAACATTTACTTAAAAATATAATATAATAGTGGTGATTTCTAAGAATAAAATTAAACCACAATAATTTAACAAGAAGTTATTTCACATCCCTGCATTTGTATTTTCTTTTCGTTTAGTCACTTTTGTTTTTCTTTGTTTTGTTTTATCTATTCTTTTATTGTTTTAACTTCTCAATATACACTGTAGTTGATTTTCGTGACCCTTTACCCGTTCCTCTTGCCTGCTTCTTCTCTACTCTCCCCGCCATCATATCTGTTCACTTGTTATAACAAGTTCAAGGAATTGTTGTGATTGTTCTGTCTCCCCCCCCTTTATTTGTTTGTATGTTTTATTTATTTATTTTTAGCTCCCACAAATAAGTGAGAACATGTAGTATTTCTCTTTCTGTGCCTGACTTGTTTCACTTAATATAATTTTCTCTAAGTCTATCCATGTTGTTGCAAATGGTAGTATTTCATTCTTTTTCATAGCAGAGTAGAATTCCATTGTGTAGATATACCACAGTTTCCTTATCGACTCAACTGATGTTGGACATTCGGGCTGGTTCCAATTCTTGGCTATTGTAAATAGTGCTACAATAAACATTGAAGTACAGGTATCCCTTCGGCATGATGATTTCCATTTCTTTGGGTATATTCCCAGCAGTGCAATAGCTGGGTCATACAGTAGATCTATCTGTAATTGTTTGAAGAACCTCCATACCATTTTCCATAAAAATGCACCATTTTGCAGTCCCACCAATAGTCTACGAGAGTTCCTTTTTCTCCCCAACCTCTCCAGTATTTATCATTCTCAGTCTTTTGGATATGAGCCATCCTGACTGGAGTGAGATTGTATCTCAAAGTGGTCTTGATTTGCATTTCCCAGATGCTGAGTGATGTCAAGCATTTTTTCATATGTATGTTGGCCATTCGTATGTCTTTCTTTGAGAAATGCCTACTCAGGTCCTTTGCCCATTTTTTAATTGAGTTATTTGTTTTTTTTGCTGTAAAGTTGTTTGAGTTCCTTGTGTATTTTGCATATTAATCGTTTGTCAGATGTATATTTTGCAAATATTTTCTCCCACTCCATTGATTGTATTTTCACTCTGTTGATTGTTTCTTTTGCTGTGCAGAAGTTTTTAGTGTGATATAATCCCATTTGTTTATTTTTCCTTTAGTTGCCTGTGCTTTCAGGGTCATATTCATGAAGTCTGTACCCACTCCTCCTTCCAGAAGTTTTTCCCCTATGTTTTCTTTAAGGAGTTTTATTGTTTCAGGATGTTTATTAAGGATATTTAATTCTTTAATCAATATTGAGTTGATTTTGGTATATGGTGAGAGGTACGGGTCTAGTTTCATTCTCCTACATATGAATATACAGTTTTCCCAGCACCATTTGTTGAAGAGCAGTCTGTTTCAATCTTTTGGAATAGTTTGTAGAGAACTGGTATCAGTTCCTCTTTGAAGGTTTGGTAGAACTCTGCAGTGAACCCATCTGGTCTTGGGCTTTTCTTTGCTGGGAGCCTTCTGATAATAGCTTCAATCTCTTTTACTGTTATTGGTGTGTTCAGATTTTCTACATCTTCATGTCTCAACTTTGGTGTTTGTATGTGTGCAGAAATTTATCTATTTCCTCCAGATTTTCAAATTTGTTGGCATATAGTTGTTCATAGTAGTCTCTAATGATTCCTTGTAATTCTGAGGTATCAGTTGTAATATCACCTTTTCCATTTCTAATTTTTGTTATTTGGGTGTTCTCTCTTCTTTTCTTATTTAGCCTGCTAAAGGTTTGTCAATTTTATTTATCTTTTCAAACGACCAACTTTTTGTTCCATTGATCTTTCGTATTGTTTTTGGGTTTCTATTACATTTAGTTCTGCTCTGATCTGAATTCTACTAACTTTGGGTTTGTATTGTTCTTGTTTTTCTAGATCTTTATGGGGAAGCGTTAGGTTGTTTATTTGCCATCTTTCCATTCTTCTGAAGTAAGCATTTAATGTGATAAATTTCCCCCTTAGTATTGCTTTTGCAGTATCCCACAGGTTTTGGTATGATGTGTCATTATTTTCATTAGTTTCAAGAAATTTTTATATTTCCTGTTTAATTTCTTCTTGGACTCATATGTCATTAAGTAGAATGTTGTTTAATGTCCATGTGTTTGTATAGTTTCTAGAGTTTTGTTTTTTATTGATTTCTAATTTTAATCCATGTGATCAGAAAAAATACATGGAATAATTCCAATTTTTTAAAATTTGTTCAGACTTGATTTGTGACCTAACATGTGATCTATCCTGGAGAATGTTCCATGAGCTGATGAGAAGAATAAATATTCTGAGGTTATTGGATAGAATATTCTGAAGATATCTGCCAAGTCCAACTAGTCTAAAGTGTTGTTTAGATCCCATGTTTTCTACTGATTTTTCACCTAGAAAGTGAAGTGTTCAGGTCCCCTGCAATAATGGTATTAATGTCTATCTCATTCTTTAGATCTAATAATGTTTGCTTTATAAATCTAGCTATTCTGACATTGGGTGTTTATATATTTATGATTGTTATGTCTTCTGGATGGATAGATCCTTTTATTGTTATATAGTGGCTTTCTTTATCTCCTTTTATGGTATTTGCTTTAAAGTCTATTTTATCTGATATAAACATAGCTACTCCAGCTCATTTTTCATTTCTTTTGCATGGTATATCTTTTTCCATCCTTTCACTCTTAGTTAGTGTGTGTCTTTACAGATGAGGTGAGTCTCTTGAAGGCAGCATATTGTTGGGTCCATCTTTTTAATCCAGTCAGTCTGTGTCTTTTGAGTGGGAAATTTAATACCTTTACATTTAGAGTTATTACTGAACAGTGTTTATTTGCTCCTAGCATTTTATTGATTTTTGTTGAGCTTTCTTAAGTACCTTTTGTTCCTTTCTTTCTAATTTCCTATTTGTCTTCTGTGTTTGTTGGTTTCTTGGGGTGGTAGATAAACTATTTTTTTTTTCTTTACTGTTAGCATTTTTGTTTTACTGTTAGGTTTTCTTCTTTATTGAGTATTCATGGCAGTTATGGTTGTTTTTCAGGTATCAAACCCAGTACTTCCTTGAGAATTTTTTGTAAGGCTGGTTGTGTGTTAGTGAACTCTTGCAGTTTTTGTTTCTCTGAAAATATACTATTTGTTCTTCATTTTGGAAGGATAGCCTTGCTGGGTAAAGTATTCTTGGTTGGCAATTTTTGTCCTTTATTATTTTGAATATTTCGTCTCATTCTTTTCTGGCTTTTAGGGTTTCTGATGAAAAGTCTGATGTCATTCTGATTGAGGCTCCTTTATAGGTGACTTGCTGCTTCTCTCTTGCAGCTTTTAAGATTCTTTCTTAGTCTTTGAGTTTTGCCAGTTTGACTATAACATGTCACGGAGAGGACTTTTTGGGTTGAATATGTTTGGGGGTCTTTGGGCTTCCTGAATCTGAAGATCTGTGACTTTCTCTATACCTGGGAATTTTTCTGATATTATTTCATTGAATATGTTTTCAATGCCATTTCCTTTTTCCTCCCCTTGTGGTACCCATAATTCAGAAATTTAAGCACTTAAGGTTGTCTGTTATCTCTCTCAGATTTTCCTCAATTTTCAAAATTTTTCTTTCTTTTTTCTGGTCTGCTCATGTTAATTCCAACAGCCTGTCTTCAAGGTCAGAAATTCTCTCTTCTGCTTGTTCTAGCCTGCTGGTTAGACTCACTATTGTGTTTTTTATTTCATTGAATGAATCCTTCAGCTCCACAAGCTCTGCTACATTCTTTTTCAAGGCATTGATTTCTTTGTACATTTCTTCTTTCAGATCTTGTATAACTTTTCTCATTTCAATGTGTTGTCTAACTGAGTTTTCTTGCATCTCATTTAGTTTCCTTAAAATTGTTGTTCTAAATTCTTTGTCAGTCATTTCAAAGACTTCCTGTTCTGTAGGATCTAGAGCTTGAGAGTTATTATTTTCCTTTGGTTGTGATGTACTTTCTTGGTTGTTCACATTTCTGGTATCTTTCCTTTGCTGTTTAATCATTGTGGCTGGGGTTATCACAGTCCACTCATTTCACCCTTATATCTGGCTTGGATCCTGAAGGGACAGCCAAGTCTTGGCAGCAGGAACTAGCCGGTGCTTGGGGTCCTGTGGTGCCTGCCTGTTCTGGCACAGCTGACTCAGGGCATGTAGGTCCAGTGGCTCTCAGGCCTCTCTGCATGGTGGGGAATGGACAGGGCTGGGGGTGCCAAACCACCTGCTTCTTCCAGTGCTGCTGACTCAGGACATGTGGATCTGGCAGCTCTTGGGCTTCTCTGTGCAGGAGGAATTGTCCTAGATTTGCAGTCCCTTGGTACCTGCCTCTTCCAGTGTGGCTGACTCTGGGCATGTGATCCCGGTGGCTCTTGGGCCTCTCTAAGTGATGGGGACCAACCTGAGCTGGAGGTCCCATGGCACCTGTCTTTTCTGGCATGGCTAACTTGGGGTCGGTGGGGCCCACAGCTCTCAGGCCTCTCTGGGCAGCCAGCACTGGCCTAGACTGGGGTCCCAAGGCACACAGCTCCTGCCTGTTCTGGCTCAGATCTTAGGCCTCTTGTTGTTGCTTTTTAATAGTTGCAAATTGGTTGATTTGTGGGAGAGAGCAACACTAGGAACCATCTACTCTGCCATATTGACTGGAAGCCCCCATTACATCTCTGCATTTGTAAATGAGGTTATTTAAGCTTAAGCCAAATTAAAATATTGATCTGTACTACTAAAATGGGGATAATTTCAAAGATGAACAATGAGAATGTAATGGGAATAGATTAAAAGTGCTAAGGTTTGTACTCATTTAGGAGAAAAACTATTGTAGAAAAATTGGAGTGTATGGTGTTCAGATAAAGGTAAGTGAAGAACCAGAATTAGTATGTGTTCTGGACTATCTAGAGGACAAACAGACTCTTCCTTTTGTACTCACCTGGCTACTCCCTCACATCATTCAGATCCCTGCTCAAATGCTATCTTATCAGAGAGGACTTCCTTAGCCACCTCACCTGAAACAACACTCACTCACCTGTTCTAGCCCTTACCTGTTGAACTATTTTAATGGCACTCCATGGTACTCTTATATCTGTCTCCCTCTTTCCTCTAGAGTAGAAACTCAACAAACATAACTTCATCAGCTCTGTTTCTTCCAGTGTTGCTGCACTTACTAGTCACTCAATAATACTTGCTGAGTGATTCAATGGAAACACAACTGGTTACAGATTGATTAAAGTTGAGGAAAACTATTCAAATACAGCACTGCAAAATAGTTTTGAATGACTCTTCATTGACATCAATTTTTTTTCTATAAAAATGGTGGTCACCAACTACCTTCTACATTTAGTGCTTTTCCTTTAAACAATCAAATTTTCATTTTGTTCTTTTTTATCATAAAGACTATCATGGTAATGATTATTCAACAACATATACATTTTGGTCTGGTCTTCATGTTGTTAAGTGTTAAATTAAAGGTTTTGAATTTGTTTTGTTCAGTTTTAACCAACAATCAGTTTAAAGAACTTAAAAGTTTATTTAGAAAGGTCACAGCTACAAGTTCAACATACAAAAAAAATTATATTTTTACATATTGGTAGAAAATAGTTAAAAACAAAGAAAATAACTACTTGCAGTAGCATCAAAAACAATGTAATATTTAGGAATAAATATAAAAACAAAAGGTCTGCAAGACCTCTTCTGGAAACTACAAATCACTGCTGAAAAAAATTAAAAGACACCTAAATAAATGGAGATTATATGGCTTGGCATGTTTATAACAGATTGAGAGACTCACTGTTATTAATATACCAATTTTAAAAAATTATTTATAGATTTATTGCAATCCTAATAAAAATCCCAGCAAACATTTGTGTGGAAATGGAGAAACACCTTCTGTAATTTATATGTAAATGTAAAGGAGCCAGAATGTACAAAGTAATAATGAAAAGGTAGAATATAATTAGAGGACTTACACTACCTGATTTCAAAACTTATTATAAAGCTACAAAAATCAAGATTAGGACGGTACTGGCAAAATGACAGATATATAGGTCAACCAAACCAAGAAGATTCCAAAAATAGCTCATGCATATATTTCTTTGGTTTTTGCTGAAGTTGTCAAAGTACTTTATTAGGGAAAAGTATCCATATGGGAAAGAACCCTGACTTTTACCTCACCATTCACAAGAATTAGTTTGAAATGTATCACAGAGCTAAACACAAAAGCAAAAACTTTACAAAGGAAACATAGGATAATATGTTTGCACCTTGGGGTAAGCAGAGCTTTTTTTTAGTAGGACACACAAAGCAATAATCATAAGAAGAAAAAATAAAGTAGTCTGAATTAAAATTTTTCTCATCAAAAGACACATTCAAGAAAGATAGTAGGCAAATCAACAGTATAATGACAAAACATCTCAATTAATAAATGAGAAAATGACTAAGAGACACTTTACCAAAAAAGATATACAGATAAGAAAGCATGAGGAAAAATGCTCATCAGTAGCATTAAGGATATGCAAACTAAAACCTCAATGGGATACCATGCTACACAGGCCAGAATGACTAAGATTTTAAAAAGTGACATCATTGAAAATTTGCAGTTTTACAGCAACTTTTATATGCTCTTGATGAACGTGCAGAGTGATACAAGTTATTTGGAAAAAGTTCCATCACTTTTTTATAAAATTAAATATACAGCTATTTTTTAATCTCAATAATTGCTAGAGCCTTAAACTGCCCTAGCAATTACTGAGTGTAAAAAATAGGTGTATAAAGAAGGCAATGCTCCTGCACTGTTGATGGGACTGTAAATTAGTACAACCACTATGGAAAACAGTATGGGGGTTCCTCAAACAACTACAGATAGATCTTCCATACAATCCAGCAATTCCACTTCTAGGTATATACCTAGAGGAATGGAAATCATTATGTTGAAGGGATACCTGCACTCCCATGTTCATTGCAGCTCTGTTTACAATAGCCAAGACTTGGCACCAACCTAAATGCCCATCGATGGATGATTGATAAGGAAACTGTGGGTGTGTGTGTGTGTGTGTGTGTGTGTGTGTGTGTGTGTGTGTGTACACATACATACATACATACCATGGAATACTAGTCTGCCATAAGAAAGAATGAAATACTCCCATCTGTGACAACATGGATGAGCCTGGAGAAACTTACGTTGAGTGAAATAAGCAAAGCAAGCACAGAGGGATAAATACTGCATGTGCTCACTCATATGTGTGAGCTAAGAGAGAAAGAAGGAAAGAAAGAAAGATCACAGTAGTGCATTGGTCTTGCAGAGGAAGAGAGCATACCTAGGGATACAAAGTGGAGTTGGGGGAAAGAGGTAAGGGAGAGGGAGGTTAGAGATAATTGGGTGGGGGATATGGAGTACAAATGCAATTTGTGGTAATGAGTATTCTGTCAGTATAAATCTGGCCCTCACATCATGGGCACAAGGGGTGACAATCAGCTTTGTATCTCATGAATATTCATAATCTATGAAATAATTAATTAATTAATTTTAAACAATTATAATAATTGCTAGGTATTTTACCTAAGGGAAATGAATACTAATGTAAACAAAAAAGCTTGTATATGAATGTTCATAGAAGCTTTATTCCTAATATCCAGAACCTGGAAATAATCTTGGTTTCTATCAACAGAATGAAAATCAGTGTATTATATTAGTATAATAAAACACAAAACAGCAATAAAAAGAACCAAGTACTAATATGTCCAACAACACGGATAAATCTCAAAACCATTATTCTGAGTGAAAATCACCTTATACAAAAGAGAACATATTTTGTGATTCTATTCTAGGAAGAACAAAGCTAATTTATGGTTATAAAAACAAAGCAGAACAGAACAGTCATTGTAGCTGAAAAGGTAGGGAGTTGGAATGGACTGGGAAGGGACGTTATGCAATTTTGTGGGCTGACAGCTTAATAATTTTGGTTTACACAGTTGGACAGATGTAAGAATTTGTCAAAATACATTGAATAGTGTACTTAAGATATTTGCATTTCCCTCTATGTTAATTCTACCTTTAAAAAAACACACATCAGCTATTTAACATATAATTATAATTATAAGCATGCTGAAGGATTTAGAGATAAAGTATACTGATAACTGCTATTATTTTGAAATAGGTAAAAATAAGACGGATTGATGGATGGGTAGATAGATGAATAGATATGTAACATGAAAATGTTGATTGTGGAATCTAAGTAGGGGCAACATGGGTACTCAATGACATTTCCTATAATTTGTCTGTGTTTTTGGTCATTTTCATAATATACTATTAGGATATGTATGGAGAAGAGAAACAGAATGACATGTTACAGGAAATGTTCTGAGCATAACAGTTGCTGAAAAACTCACTAGAGCTATGCCTGTAAAGTAGAAGGAATTTTACTTGTGAAAGAAATGGTTGTGCCATACTTTGAACATGGGACAATCTATAGGAAAATATTAATGTGACATGCTCAGATAAGGTCAATCCCTTTTTTGAGTCATTTTTACACTTTAATTTCCATATTCTACACACTGTACTTCCCATATGCTAAATTATAATGCTGTAATGAAAAGAGATATACAATTCTATGACCAGCAGGGACCGTGGATGTAGGGAATGCAGCCTAATAAATAGAAAACTAAAAGATAATGTTTTAGGTATTATGGTGGAGAAAAGACAAGAACTTTGTAAACACCTAGAGTGGATGTCTTACACAGGCAGTTTTAGAGAAAAGTTCAGCCACTCGTATAAAGGATGGACTGGAAGTCCTTTAAGCAGTACCGTTAAAGAGAAAAATGTATAAAGGATATTTATAGTACAATTGGAGTGGGGAACATCCTAAAATGCAACATTGCACATCTAAGTTCATAACCATTAAACAATAAGTCAGTGTTGTTTTAAGCGATTTGGTAGGGTAGGGTGGTGTCAGGAATAAAATGATTCCAGGGAAGATGAAAAAAATTTTATAGTTACAAAAGTAGTTAGTAAGGTGAAAGAGAAAGATTGCTTGTGAGCATTATTTATTGTGTGGTGTTGAGGCTGGATTGTTGAAAATTCCATGTAACTTAACTCAAAGCTTAAAATCACCCCAGTAATCCTCACTATCATTCATGCTAGGCCCCAAGGTATCTTTTTTTTCTATCTTTTTTCTGAATGGATCAAATAATTCAGACCACCTCAGTGAAGTCTAATTAGGATGAGCTTTTAAATTTATCTAGGGAAAAATGTGTTCAGAGCTAATGAGGCATTGCAGGGAAAATAGACCTAGCCGTAAGCAATCTCTGTAAGCAAAGAACATTTCAGCAGCCTAATTCAAAGACTGCATTGTGTATGCATCTGCGTTCCAGAGAGGTTTTTTTCTCTTCAACTTCTCACCCTTAAACCAAATTTCACTTGAAACAAGAAGATAAAATGTTAAGAAGACCCTTTAAAATGTTATCTTAAGGAAAGAACAGGCAACACTTCCATTAACAGCCAATAGCATTTTTTCTTCTGAAATAAAATTTCTCAGAAATTTCAGATTTAATTACATTGTACAGCTACTGAAAATAAAATCATGTTGAAACTAAAGAAAGCAATCTTAGTACATGTATTTTGCATACTTTTTGTGTGTGTATACAGGAAAAGCAGGATTTTATTTTTAAGATAAGACGCTGTCTCAAAGAATAGCGTATTTTGAGTTGTGTTAACTGAGTGAGATTATTTCCGGCAATATTTAATGCTATGAAATACTGATTTATTTGGTAACATTTTAATTATGGAGAGCAGTCCTCAACCAATAAATAACTGAGATTCGTTTATAAACAAGCAAATTCACACACTCCTCAGTGAGGTGACTCTCGGATTCATGTTCTACTGTGGGTCCCTGAACTCCCTGCTGAAAAACTCCACCTGCCCATAGTGGTGACCGGCTTGCTAACAAAACCCCTTATTAACAGCCCTCCCTTTCTCACTTCTTTCCTTCCCCACCATTTTTTTCTGGAATTACCACTTAAGTATCCCACTTGCATGTGGATTTCTCTGTGTCTGCTTCTGGGAAAACCTAAAGAAGACCATCACGATACATTAAATTTTTAGCACACAGCTGTATATTCCCATAATTTATGTTATCTAGGATCTTTGTGGTTGTCTTAATAAAATGAAACTATGTGTTTATTTTCTTGTATTATCTTTATCAGGTTGTTGGAATCCACTCATACTAGGCTGATGAAATTTAAAATTATTATTGGATAGTTCATAATATGATTTTGCTTTTAAATATTTCGTGACAGTATATGCATGCTCCATTTGGTGTGTATTTTGTTTATTTTCACCTATTCTAATTTTTCTTGTTCAGTTTTGTCAGAGATACTTATCATTACAAAGTACCAGTGTTTTATTTGACTTATCTTTTCTGCCGTTTATTTCATTGATTTCTGATTTTATTTTTACTCTTTCTTTTCATCGTGTTTTTCTGGATTTCCTTTGTTCTGTTTTCTAATAAATTTCTTTTGTGTAGTGCTTAGGTAATTTGTTAAAACCATCTGCTTAGATACTTTAAATATATATTTTAGACATTTTTAAGGCTATTAGGTCCATGTAAGGACTACTTTAGCTGTATCTCACAGAATATAATATATAATATCAAATAATTCTGGGTATTTCAAATATTTAATTTCCTTAATGATTTCTTTTCTAACCTAAGGATCATTTAGTAATACATTATGTTGTTTTCAAAAATAACACATTTTTAAAGCTACCATTAAAATGGTCATTGCTAATTTTGTTGAAATTTAGATGGAGAGGGAAATATGTTGATTTTTTGGAATTTAATAAACCTCCTTTTTAAGACTGAATACATGCTCTATTTTCAAAGTGGGTATTTCTCTGCCTTATTTGTTGTTCTATAAGTTCTTTCAATTAGAGGATTTTATATTTATTTAACTATGCCAAATTTTTATCCATTATTTTCAGAAATACTTTCTATTTTTATAAATTTTTTCTATCCTCTTTTTCCTCACTTTCCTCTTGGATATATAATTTTAACATGTTAGTTTCCTATTGCTCCCATAACAAATTACCACAAACTCTGTGTCTTAAAACAAAACAAATTAATTATTTTACAGTTCTGGAGGTCAACAGTCTGGAATATGTTTCACTGGACCCAAACCAAGATATCATCAAGGCCTTACTCACTCTCAGAGCTGAATTTGTTTCCTTTTCTGTTCCAGCTTCTAGAGCTACATTCCTTGCAATCTTTGGCCCAACCCCTTCCTCCATCTTCAAAGCCTGTCACACAGCCTCTTCCAATCTCTTCATTGCTTCTCTTTTCACATTTGGACTCACCAAGATAATCCAGAACAATCTCCCTTTCTCAAGACTCTTAATGGAATCACAGCTGCAAAATCCCTTTCGCCTATCACAATTTCTTAACTTTTTTTTTCTTTTCTATGTATTTGTCCTATCTCCCGACTTCTGGAAGACTCTTTCATTCTTCAAGTTCACTAAATTCATTCTTTTTGCTATACCCAGTCTTCCAATTATTCTATTAATTATTTTAGTGATTATCTTTATCATTTCCAAGATTCCCATTTAATTATTTTTATGGCTACTTATTGATTTTCCATTTGGCTCTCTCTCTGATTATATTTATTATGCTTACTTTAAATTATTATTCTGTGAGGTCTAATAACTCAGCTTCATGTTTTATGCACTGTTCATTTGTTGTATTCTATCCATAGATGTCAAGTTATTATAACCTATAAGCTCATGACCTCCTGAGGATAGCAGCTACCTTGCTGATAATGTGTACTTGGAAATTTTTAAAATCCAAACATTATGTTGTATAATTCCTGGTAATTTACAAAAGATTAAATAGGATGAAATCCAGAGTGAAAGGCTCCAGGCATCAATGAACAAGTTGAGACTTCTCGTTTCTGGTTCCACGGGTAGAGGAGCTTAGAAACAACCATTCTATTCTAACAAGTCAAAACTGAACAAATTGAACAATCAACTAGTCTTTTTAGATTTATAAAAGAAGTGAGGTCACAGGGCAAACAGCTACCCCCAAGAGGTGGATGCAGAGAATTACACCTTACCTGAGCAGAAACAGCCACGGGAACCAGTTCAAGGTAGGAAAATCTGAATGGTAACTGGTGATTTGCTGGAGGCTCAGTGTGGACAAGTCTGACAGAAAAAAATCTACAGGGGTACACAGTTATAGAGCTCCCCCCAACGACCCCCCAGGATCTTTATCTCCAGGAGCTTGATCAGGACCTCACAGTAACTGTCCCCTCGTGTTTCTAGCAGGAGGAGGGGAAAAGGAACGAAGCACAGGAGCGCTCTGTTCTTAACAAGCTCTGCCCTCTGGAAAAACTATTTTATTGGTGCCTAACATGCTGGGGTTTTATCAGCACCTGTCAGGAAGAAACATACCCAACTCCAGCACACTCTAATCTTCCATATGGGAGAAGGAAAATACCCAACTCCAGCACATTCCAGCCATCCTGTCCCACCAAAGGTGGGAGAAAGGAGAATGAAAAATATTAGTGCAGTTCACAGTCTAAAGGTATAGGCTCACTAAAAGCCTGAGACCTAATCATAGGAATCAGAATTCTTCCCCTCTTCTCACACCTTACACCACATTACTAAAAACATATTCATAGTAGTTCATCTAACCCAGTACAGTATGTCCACCTGTCAACAAAAATAATTTACATAGAAAAACAGATAAAAATTACATCTGACTTCTCAGAAACCATGAAAGAAGAGGGTGAAATAAAATATTTAGTGTTGAGAGAGAAAAAAAGAAAGAAAAAACACACCAACTTAGAATTCTGCATTTTATGAAATTTTTCTTGAAAACTGAAAAAGTAAAGACTTTCTCAGACAAGCAAAAATTGAAGGAATGTTGCCAATAGATCTGCCTTGCGAGAAATGTTAAAAGAAGTTCATTAGAGAGCAGGAAAATTATATAGTTCAGAAACTCAGATCTACATAAACAAAGGAAGAACATCAAAATTGTGCTGAATAAGTGATGGTAAAATAAAAACGCTTATTTTCTTATTCTTAATTAATCAAACAGAAATATTTGTTCAAAATAATAACAGCCACAATGTATTTGGTTATACATGCTTATGCATATATCATACATATATATATATATAAAAGCATGCTTTTGTATGCTTATATAAAAGTAAAATAAATGACAGCAGGGATACAAGGGATGGGAGGGAGAAATTGGGAGTATTTTGTTATCATAAGATACTCACAATACCTGTAGAGTGGTATGGAATTATTTAAACGTAGAATTGGATTATGTATTGTAAATTCTAAGGCTCCCACTAAAAAAGTAAAAAAAATATATATATATAACTGATATGCTAAGAAAAAAGAGAAAATAGAATTATATAAAATGCTGAATTAAAACCACAAAGGCAGAAAAAAGAGTGAAAGACAAAAATAAAAACAAAGAACAAAGACAACAGGTAGAAAACAATAACAAATATTATAAATATTAATATGACTATATCGATAATCAATTAAGATGGCAGTGATCTACATGCACCAATTAAAAGATAGAAATTGTTAGAATGGTTCAATATACAAGACCCATATAAAAGTTGTCTACAAGAAACCCACTTTAACTGTAAAGACACACGTAGACTAAAAGCAAGTGGATGGGGAAAGACATACCATGCTAACACTCATCAAAAGGAAGTGGGAGTACCTATATTTATTCAGATAGAGCAGACTTCAAAGCAAGGAACTTACCAGGGATAAAAAGAGACATTACACAATGATAAAGGGTCCAAGAAATAACAATCCTTAATGTGCATATACCTAACATCAAAGCATCAAAATAGGTGAGGCAAAAACTGATAGCACCACAAAGAGAAATAGGTGAATCTACAATTATAACTGCAGTGCTGAATGCTCCTCCATCAGAAATAGATCCAGAAGGCAGAAGATCAGTTAGCTATTGATGATGTTGTTGAACCCAATGATATCATCAATCAACTGGATAATGAATATCTATAGATTACTTCATTCAACAACACAACATGTGCCTCCCTTTCTCAAGCTCACAAGGGATGTTCAGAAAGATAGACCAAATCCTGGACCACAAACACACCTTATCAAGTTTAAAAGAATAGAAATCATACAATGTCCCCTGTCAAACCACAACAGAATTGAACTAGAAATCAATAACAGAAAGATAACTGGAAAATTGCAAAATATATGGAGAATAAACAACCCACTTCTAAATAACACATGGGTCAAAGAAGAAATATAAAGAGAAGTTTTAAAATATTTTGAATGAGATGAAAATGAAAATACAACTTATCCAAATTTGTGAGATGCAGCAAAAGCAGTGCTTAAAAGAAATTTTTTAGCATTGAATGCATATGTTAGAAAAGAAGAAAATGTAAAATCAATCATTTAAGCTTCCACCTAGGAAACTAAAAAGAAAAATTTTTTTTAAAAATAAGAGCAAATTAAATTCAATATAGGCAGAAGAAAAGAAATAATAAAAATTAGAGTAGAAGACAATGAAATTGAAAACAGGAAATCAATAGAGAAAAATCAATGAAGCCAAAAGCTGATTCTTTTAAAGATCAATAAAATCAATAAGCCTCCAGCCAGGCTAACTAAAAAAAGAGAGCACACAAATAACTAACATAAGAAATTAAAGAAGGGACATCACTACAGATTGCATGGACATTAAAAGGAAAACAAAGGAATACAATGAACAACTCCATGTCCATGAATTTGATAACCTAGAAGAAATGAACTGATTACTTGAAAGACAAAATCTGCTAAAACTCACACAAAGAGAAATGAACAAGTTGAAAACTCCTAAATGATGCTGTACCAGAAAACTCGTCTGGTTTTAGCTCATAGAAATATATAGCATTGGCAGAGGCAGTTTCCTTAGGTTGTAATCCAAGTTGCCTGGGTGTTGGAGGGGGAGAAGGTCAACCTGTACGTCTTTTCCTCACCCCAGTCAGGATTTTGGTTTCTCTGGAATTACGCATTCAAAACCTACAGTTGCTGCTGATGCCTGTTGCTAAGAAAAAGGCCATGATAATCCAAGGTAATGGAGGAAAGGGAAGCGGGAAAGTGAAATAGGATGTTTTTTCTCTCAGTTATCCTCTCCTTGCCACCTTCAGTTACCATCTGTGCCCGGCTGCAGCAGAACCTCCACAAAGAATCTCACAGACCCATACCACTTTATAACAGCCTTCAGTCTTCCCAAAGATTTCTCAATTTTAGGTACATTCCTAAGATCCGTGTTCTATTTTATTTCTGTCATCTCTATGTATTTGCTCTGGAGGGAAGGATCCAGCAGCAGACACTATTTGTCCATCCTGACAGGAAGAGAAAACTTATTTCCAGAATGGAGGTTATATTAGCTCCAGACGTTGGGTCATTACCGGTTTAAACCTAGCACGGCGTCCCGTTCTTCACATCCCAGCCTCCCTTGTACACCTCAACGTACCCAGTAAAAATAAGGAGGAGTGTGATACTGGACTTCTAGAAATCTTTATAATTTCCTAACAAAGAACCTGTCACCATTTCCTCCTTCCTATCTTAAAAACAGATGTGATGCCCAGAAAAACTGCAGCTGTTTTTGTAATAAAGAACTACAGAGTCTAACCTTTATGTTACTGGCCTCTTGAACGGTTGCTGTTTCCTACCTGCTTCCAGATTTCTTGCTATGTAAGAAAATTAGCTGTGCCACTATTAATTGTGGTTTCTGTTATTTGAAACATGAAATGGACAGCTTCTTATTTTATATAATAGCTAAGAGAAAATAACTAATATTTAAAAAATACATATGAGTTACAAGGCAATTGTGCCAGGGACTCTAAATAAATCATTCCAGTTACACCTCACAGGAAACCCACACGGAGTTATACAATTTCCATTTTTTTGATTAGAGAACTGAGGCTGAAGGAAGGGAAATAACCCTGTCGAGGGCTAAAATTGAAATATAGGTCTGCCTTTTCCAATATACCAGAGCACCCACTCAATTTATCTATATATAATACATAAATGCATCTATATGTGGGATTCATATATTTACAGTGACTTTTTAACTTACCTCGCTGTCCTGAGGACACTTGTTTTTGTAACGGCTGTCACTTCCGGAAAAATTATATTGCTTTGGATCTCAAGGTTTGTCAGCATTAAAACTGCACTATCATAAGGCAAACCTCCTTGAGTGGGCAACATCTTAAATACTTACCAGCTAACAGATAATACAGCATTGAAATCTAACCCAGAGAGAATGGGACACAAGCAGTACTTGGTGATGGTTTTGAAAAGGGAGGTTAAAATGTCCCAAAGACAGCCTTTGTCTCCTGTGCTATTCTGAGACAGACCCTGGGGATATTATTAGTCTCTTTAACATCTGTGAGGGAATTAAAGTCGGAACACAGGCCACTGGCCTTATACTAGGGGAGAGAGATACAGCCCATGCAACCAAAAATATCTAAGCAACAGAAAAGATGCTGTCATGCCTTTATTTTAAATCCACTCTGCATGTACGAGAAACCAGGCTTTGTCACTGGTGCTGACAAGGAACAGTGGCAGATCTGAATACAATGTCAGACTACAGTAAAGGCATGAACCAAAGCACCCACAGTGTTCTGTAGCTTTGAGCTACAGGAAATAATGAGATTCTGTCTTGATTTGTTTTTGAACAAGAGAAGCACTTAAAGAGATAGTAAATAGGCTTTGTTTTGAATTTTTCAGCTGTATATCTAGATCAAATCATATAATCATTATTCTACTTAGAGTATTTTTATCTATTTCTAACAAGTTACAGAATATTCTAATATTGGAGCAGAGGTTATTCTTGTTTATTGCTGCCTTAAACAATGAAGGATACAAACTTGACCACAAAAGACCTCAATAATTAACTCATTGAGAATCATAAAATTTTACCTCTCATAAGGACCACAGAGATCACAGAATTCAATCTCAATGCTTTAGAGACAAATATGAGATCCACAAAGGTTAAATGACTTTGTCCAAGGTCACAGTGCTCATCTATTACTACACTGGGACTAGAACCAAGAATTCCTTAAACTGCTTCATAGCAATTCTATCACACCGTGATGCTTTCACAGGACAAATTGCAAATAAGCACATTCAAAAGCTACAAACTGCAAGATAACCCTAGATTCATATTTTATACTCATCCAAGCTGTAAAAATTACCAAATCTTCCCCAAGTTTTAAAAGATGTATGGAGTGATCACATGCCCATACACACACATACAATCACATAAACCTGCGTTATATCTCAAAGACATGCCAAGATAGTTTGAGTGGGTTTACATACATACCAGAAGAGATTATGAAGAAAAGACATTTCAGTAGATTGATTGACCCCAGGATTTTGTTCTTCTAAAGTACATGGGTTCTCTTTGGAGATTACAAACTATATTACTTTGTATACATTATAAATAACATATACATATTTTAATACTTCCATTAAGGGAGAATAGTAAATCATAACTACTTTGCAACTGGACTTTAATGTCAATGCCAAAGAAATGCCCTTATTATTCTGCTGTTTCTTAGTTTGTCCTTTATCATTTTCTTCACTGGCATAATCACTTAAAAATAACCTTGGAAAAGTACCTCGCTTTTCTTAGTTCTAACTATTTAAAAAAACATTTGGGTAAATATATTTATAAAACATTCTCATTTCCCTATTCTTACAATCTTCATTCTTGGCCTCCAAAGAAATGCCCTTTAAATCAGTCTCTCTTTTTTGCTCAAACTTCTCATTGCCTAGTGCAAAAGCTATAAAGGTGGGAACTGAATGAAGTCCTCCTTCTGGTGGTATTTCAGACACAAGACCTATCATTTGAGACAGGATCAAAGCTCAACTATCCCATACTTACCACTAGAGAGAATTTACTGCCAAAGGAGAAGGGTCTATTACTGCTAATAACAAGAACCAGCATTTATGGGTTCATTACAGATAACAAAGAGTTTTCCATATTTTATCACAATTTTGTGAGAAAAATACTATTTCCATGTTCAGATTAAGAAAATGTGATCATTTCATAACTTATTATTTACACAAATTAATCATTTGAATAAATTATCATTTAGTATTTAGAAATTAGTTACCATATAACTTCCCAGAAGCAATAATTGCAACTAAAAATCTATTGAGCTCATCCTATATGCTCTTCTTAAATTAAAAGAAGTGTTAAAAAAATCCTAAGCCATATCAAAATTACCTTCATTTATCATATGAGCAAGTGTAAGTGGTCCAAGTTCACACAGCTAGTAAGCAGTGGAGCTGTATTTGAATCCATTCAGTGTGAGTATATATAGACAATGGTTAAAAGTGCATTTAAGCTAAGAAAATTAAAAAAAAAAAATCAAAGACATGAAGAGGAACAGGAAACAAAAAATCAATCATAGTTATTGCTAATTAGTTACTGCCCTTGATCATTGATTTTATCCAGGGGGTTCCTGCTGCCAACCAAGTTGAAAAGAAAAACACGGTGGATTCTGTAATGCCCCTTTTCTGACTTTGTAAAGATGGAGAAGGAGCTGCAAAGAATTCCAAATAAAGATACGCATGTCACTGAAATTGAATGATAAATGTCTCTCTCTCTGATGATCTGCTGTCCACAACATGATGTGTATGCAGGGCGCACTCCATAGTCTTTCCTGATCTCCTTCCTTCTTGGATTTCTGTGCTTCTCCATCTCGCTGGACAGCTGACATTAAGGACTTGCTTCTAT
Organism: Cynocephalus volans; assembly: GCF_027409185.1. Taxonomy (NCBI): domain Eukaryota; kingdom Metazoa; phylum Chordata; class Mammalia; order Dermoptera; family Cynocephalidae; genus Cynocephalus; species Cynocephalus volans. The sequence continues at coordinate 94,039,400 of NC_084467.1, forward strand.
GTTTCCTTACCCTCTTTTAGGTGTGTCCAGTAGAGGATAGGTAGGTAATCTTAGAGCCAGCTATAGGAGAGTAAAATGGGGGTATTCATTCCCCTCAGGTCCCTTCCTGCTGGGCCACTGTGGAATCTGTGTCCCTCTATCACAGGCCATCTATCAGTCAGCCCTCTCAAGACTCTGGCAATTGCTTCTTCCCCACACCTTCAGACATGGAGTAATGGCTCCTATCTGTTGTGAGCCCCAAAGGACTACACTATCCACTGTTGGGTTTTCTAAACTCTGGCCACCTCTTTGCAAATAGTCCCTTTATAAACCTCCTCAACTCTCCTATCCTCAATGTCACACAGCTCATAAGTGTGAGATCCCAGCCAAACCTCCAAGGTAACTTACCCGCCTCTGGAGTCTATAGGCTTCCGACTACCACATGAAAGCCACATCATACTACACATATGACTTGTTGGTAAGAAAGGGCTGCCCACTTGTGTTTTAAATGTGTCAGGGCCGACCCTGTGGTGCACTTGGGAGAGTGCGGCGCTGGGAGTGCAGAGGCGCTCCTGCCGCGGGTTCGGATCCTACATAGGGATGGACGGTGCTGCGCTCACTGGCTGAGCACGGTGCGGGCGACACCACACCAAGGGTTGCGGTCCCCTTACCGGTCACAAATAAATAAATAAATAATAATTTTTTTTAAAAAAGTCAAATGTAACCAGTCTGGAACAGGAGCATCGCCTCACATTCAGCTTTCCAAATACCTTGTAATTAAGTACTTGCTGCTTTAGCCGCCACTGTGCTGGACACTTCGTGCTATTGTACTTAATTTAGGAGTGTTGAATTTCTATAACTATCTAACAAAATCAGCAGCACTTTTCGTCGCATTATCCCCCTACTTCCCCCAATACATTTATGTCAACATCCACATTGTCTACGTATAGCAAAAAACAAAATGGTCACCAGTAGCCTTGTGGCTCATGGTAAACTTTTTATATCTCTGTATTTATAGTTCCTCGACCTCAGTTCTGTTTTTCCTAAGTCACTTGATAAATATGTACTGTAATTCAAGGTAGAAATTATATGTATGATATGAGGTAATTAGATATGACAATTTTTACGTATTGCGTGGTTGTAGAATTCACAAAACTTTGTCCTTAGATCCTATGTTATGCTGCTTAATAAATGAATACCGGTTTCATTGTTTTTAACATTCCTGCCATCTTTAGCAAGAGATTTATTCTGTGTTTTCTTCTAGCAAGGTAAAAAGTCTCTACAAAGTTAAGGTCTTTGAAATCAACAGGCATGTCCTTTTAGTGGAGAGAGTTGTATATGAGACCTCCTAATAACAGAGGGAGCACCAAAGATAAAACAATGTTGGTTTTGCTGCAAATTTTATTTGAATCTAGTCCCCCTTTTTCAGGACAGACTTAGAGTATGGAATCTGCATCTTCTGAGGGTAACCACTAAAATAGATGCCATTGACAATAGAGTAGATTCTACCACAGCTGTCTGAAACAAGTACTTTAAAACCAAGCTGGGTAATAAATAAAAACGTCCAAATGGGAGTCTCATAAAAAAGCATTACACAGGCATTTGCTGCCTCTAAAAATGGGTAATTAAGGAAGGCTAGGTCTGTTGGAACTTCACTTTAAATAAGATTAAAATTTGTCAGATTTACGATTAATCAATGATTGATCTCTGGACCAATTCAGTGTCTTTTACATAACATGTCCAGATAGCAATCTTAGAAAGCGTTGATGATTTAGTTATATCTTCCCTTTCTTATGTATTTTTTTTTACAGAACAATAAATTGAATTAAATTGATACCTGTTCCAGTATGCATATTGTCAAACAGTATTGAAAGAACTGTTGAGATACTCACCAGCAAGAAAATCCTGCAATATCTGGTCCTATGCAGGCCAATTCACTTTTTGTTTCTTTTTTTAATAATTACACAGTGTTCATTTGATTTGCTTTTCTATCGAGCTCCTGCTGCACTATTTCAGATTTTAGTCAAGGTTTTTTTGTAGGCTAAAGAAACAATTGATGTAAAGTTGCTGACGAAACTTCAATAGTATATGTGCATATATTTATGTGTCCAGTTGTGTCTGTGTGTCTCAGTAGTTCTGTGAAAACCACCTCTTCCTTCAGAGTTCAAAGCAAAATAGATCATTTCAATAAAAAATATAATAAAAAAACTTTGACAACACAAATTAAACCTTCTCTCTTTCATTTACTGTTCACATACCCTAGTCCCAGATCATAGTGATCACAATCAGTAAGTTCCTTATAAGTAATAATAATATAGTGCCGTTCAGGGCAGACATTGGAATCAAAGAGCCAGACTTGAAACCTAGATCTGCCACCTAAAAGTTATGTGCAGATGTTAATGAAATTAGTAACACACCATTCTAAGTCTTTGAAGCATCAATAAAGTAGAATAAAAATCAGTTAAATCCTACCACCTCAAAAGATTAGTACCTTTAAATGAATTTAAAGGAGCAATGGCTATAGGAGACAATGGGGAAAGAACAGTCTCTTCAATAAATTGTGGTGCTAGATATCCACATGCAGAAGAATGCTTTTAGCACTTTTATAAACCATGATCAACCATCTCCACTTCACAATACACACTAGTGGCATTCTGCTCATGATGGGAAAATAATTGGAAAAAAATTTATGAACCTCATGCCAATCTCTCTAAGCACCCTGTATCTCCCAAGCCACTTCAGTTAAAGCAATTTATTACTATATACCAATTTGATGACTATTCATATTCAAGTTGAACAGTGTTGCCTAAGAAAATACCCAAAATTTAACAGTTGGCAAGGATAAAAATACTATTATATTTTATTATGTTGTAGGTCAGAAATTCAGGCTTGTATGAGAAATACCAGGGTTTGGTTCTGTGGCACTTTTGTTCCACATCTAATAGATTGGGGTCACTTAGAGGTATTCAACTGGTGTCACAGCTAGTATAGATGGGACATGATGGTCTCTCATACAACCAATGCCTTGGAGTTGACAGGTGGAAGGCTAAGCTCAGCTATATTTTACTCATGTAGACTGTGGTCTATCAGTGAGGTCTATCCTACAAGATAGTAGGACTTCTTGAATGGCAGCTCAGAACTCCAAAGGACTAAGGCAGAATAACCAAGTATAGTGCCTTATATGTATTAAGAAATGAATAAATATTTGTGACCTGGAGATAAATATATCTTCTAGAAATATTTACACCATAATATATAACAAAAAACCTCCACAATTCAAAAGTAGAGTTGATTAATTTTTAGCATCATAGGGATTATATTAAGTCACACTCATTGAATCAAGGAATATGGGCTTATGGATAGGATACCATTGGTTTCACTTTACTTAACCACGACAAACTCTACATTTTGGCACTGATAACAATAGTGGTTGGGTGTCAGTTGCATATATTGCACTCTATTGGGTGTTTCAGATTATGTAAGAACAAAAAAGGACCGAAAGATGGTTTTGTCATAAGGTATATAAGGACAGAAACTTGCTATACTGCATTGTGTGCAGTATTTGTTGGATAAATAGATGATACCCTTTTAATAAGTATGGATTTTTTTTATGGTTGAAAAGATCATGCCATTACATGTACATTTGTTATCATTTTACCTTTAAAATAAAAATACATTTTCTTTTTAGGAAGAAAACACAAATATTCAGCCATTCACAATATTTATTCTTCCATACAGTTCATCTGGATTTTTCTATGAGGTGGTGGTAAATTTAGATGATCATGAATCTGATCAAGAGAACAGGTTAGATATTAAAATAGTTCAAAATCAGTATACTCAATTCTCCAGCCTCATTATAAGATTCTGAGCCAGGTATCTCCATCTCTGGCTCAGCTATAACCTGGAGGGCTGAAGGATCTGCAAAGACCTGGTGATCTAAGAGCTGTTTGTGGTCTCTACTTCATTAGATGAGATGTTGCCTATTTCATAAAATAGTTTCTGCAGTGCCCAGCAGAGTGCCTGGTAGAGCAATTTACATGCATTAGTTAAATGAATAAGGCTTTTTTTTTTTCTCTCAACATGGTTACATATTATTACAGCCTGTTATGAGCACAGGCAACCAAAGAGTATAGTATTCTCTTTTCAAAAGTTTCATTGAATCAGGCAATCCTAAGAAAACTGTTTGAAACCATACAAGAACCTTCTTTTCACTGCTCCACAATGCATATGCAAAAGCATTAAATATTCAACACTGCCGAAAAATATTTGTAGTTCTTGAGGTTTTTATCTATTTATTGGGTGTTTTTATTAATAAATTTAACATGTTTATTAATTAGCTAAATACAATGATGAATAACAAGTATTATTTTAACGGCATAAAAGCTAATAGTGAAACAGTGTTATTGAAAATATATAGGCAAACTATGCTTAAACAGAGGAACACACATGTGTTTTGGTGCTTTGCCTACTTTGTGGTGATCGGCCTTAAGATTCAAATCCATAAATGCATCAAAGCAGCAAACTGTTAATACTCATTATCTTGGCAGCCCAGACTTGTAAGAACCACCACTATCAATCAATATAAGGACCACTAAAACATTATAAAGATAGCAGTGAAAAGGACTATATTAATCATTAGGTTTTTTTAAAAAAATTTTGCTTTATAACTATTCTAACATTTATTTTAAAGCTCTTAATACAACCTAAGGACAAAAAATCTTATCTGTGTTTACAGACGAGAAATTGAGAGCCAAAGAAGCTAACTTACTCTCCAAAGTAAACATAAATACCCACCTACAGGACTGAGTTTCAAAATCGTGTCTGACTGACTGAAGCCCATGCACGTTCTTCCCTTTACATTATATTGCCTCCAAATTATTTTTAAAATCAATCTTGAGGTTTTCATGTATCAAAAGAGTACCAGAAGAAATGCTGCGAAATTAATTTGTCAACATTTGGGTAAAAGGAGGCTACTGAATAACCTGCAAACAGATTATCTGTTTGAGGAACAAATCTTTACAGACTAATAGTGATATAGATCTTGCAGTTATAAATACTCCTGGGAAACCAAAATAAACTATTTTACCAATGGAAACAAAAACACCACAAATGCTTACAGAAGACACTTCCACACTGAACTGTAGCTTTAAATAAGGTATTCTTCTGACACCTGCAAACTAAATGTGAATTCTTGTGACAAATATTTTAGGTGATAAGCAATCTAATAATAACATCAACAGTTATGACTTCATCTAGTAAATTCATTCTGTAGAATTCTGCATAAGACATTTTTTAGTAGTTGTAACGTTATGTCCTTTTCTTTATATAGAAAGTTGAAGAAACTGTTGCATGGTTGATAATCTTGTTAAGAGTAGAGACTATGTCTTTTCTATTATCTATAAGAAAGCCAAGACCACACAGTACCTGACACACAGCAAATATTCAATAAATGTTGAGTGAACGCTTTTCCATTTTACGGGGTGGATTAGTACTGATCAAGCTCACGCTGTGTGTCCTGTCACTAATGGAAAAGCTAACAGCAGAAAACTGCTGTGTAGGTGGTGCCCAGGGAGCTGCAGGAAGTTATTCAGGCCCAGGTGAGTATTTAGCCATGGTTATAAACCACACTGGCAATGCCACCAAGGACTGCAGAATGTTTTGGCAATTAGCATAGGAGTAAAAAGATCATAGGACATAGAATCAGCTGAAAGTGTACCCCAGCTCCAACACCTCCCAATTATGTGACTTATGTGAAAAGCAAATGAGAAAAGCAATAGAAAATGTCTTTAAGCTTTTACAAATGGTAGTAATTAATATTTTGGCATTTATTGCCTAAAATCATGTTCCCATTAGTTGCTCTTTTTTAAGACTTTGGCAAAATGGTCTAAATTCTGTCAATGAATGTGCAGTTCTCTATGTTGATGAGTCTTCTGAAAATTTTGAATGCATTTCATCTGAATACTGTTTGGCTAAATAACTATCTGCAATAGATGACTCTCCTCTCTTGTCCCTGCATTCTAAACCTTTTACCCTCACTTTTCCTTGAGGGTAGAATGGAAAGAGTACTAAGAAAGGATTCAGAGAACCTGAGTAGCTGCCATGTGACCTTAAGGAAATAATTCAAGTTCCCATATCTTCTATATATTTTACATACCATGAAATAGGATTTACTCCCTAACTTATAGTAGAGATATGAGGATCAAATAAGATGATGTGTGGTGGGAGCTAAAAAATAATATATAATTCACACACACACACACACACACACACACAAAAGAAAAAACTGGGGTGGGGGGGAAGAAGATATAACAACCACAATTACTTGAAGTTGATACGACAAGCAAACAGAAAGGACATTGTTGGGGGGGAGGGGGGAAGGAGGAGGGAGGGAGGTTTTGGTGATGGGCAACAATAATCAGCTACAATGTATATCGACATAATAAAATTAAAAATAAATAAATAAATAAATAAATAAATAAAATAAGATGATGTGCTTTACAAACAATTGTATAAATGTAAGATAATATTATTTGTAAACATCAGTTCCTTTTGATATTTTTTCTGATGGCATCTGCGGAATCCTAGATGAATGCATATTTCTACCATAACTATTACATGTTGTAGGTATCGGCTTATGCCGCTCTCCCTCCAAGGCAGGCCATTAATTCTTTTAGTATTCTGAAAATGTTTCTGCTAACTTACATTTCAGTCTTTCCGCAAGTCTTACTATGCACCATAAATAAGTGCTAACTAGTGTCGAGGATGGGAATACAATGGGGGGCTGGATGCCATGTTTCTTGTTCTCCCAGAACAAATACGGTATCAAGATGGGGCAAAGACTCTATTTACTACTCAGTGCTTCTTGATAAGATACCACATTTAGAATATGAGGAAACTGGTACAGTTGAAAACAAGTCACATAATCTCAATGCCACCGGACTCTAGAAATCTCTTCCTCCCAGATCTATTAACTCTACTTTCTCACTTGAACATTTTGAGGTGACAAAAATGAGGAAAACATCACATTTACCAAGCTCCTATTCAGAGAGCCTTCATTATAAATACAATATTGTTGAGATCACCTGAATTTTGTAATTATCAGACACTGTTTAGAAATAGACTAACATCTTACAACGGAACACATGTGAATCTGCAAATGAGAAGGGAAAAGAATTAACTGTGAAAGTTGATGTCAAAATAATTACTGCCAATTTTCTTCATAGCCAAGAAAATGTGATTATGTGTACACATGCCCAAAACTATTGGCTTCAAAACATGATAAAATGTCTTCAACTCACCTTGATTTACAAACAAACTAATTTGCTGGAAACTGTGTTCTCCCTGGAATTTGAAGGGCAATGATGACATTAATGACATTCTATTATATGTCAAACCAATATAAAAGCTGCAAACATCTGACAAAGACTCCCATCCCTAAGTGGCAGAAATTACTGAAACCACAGGGTATATAGCACTCTCCCTGGGAACCTTTATCAGGAAGCTGTTGGAGGTGAGCTTTTCGGAGCAACCTGTAGTTACCCCTCAATTCATGCTGGTCAGGTCTTTTACCAAGAGTTTTGCTTTCAGTATTTATGTAGTGCAGCAGGCAACTGTTTACCTCAGGCATGAGAGTCAATCTGAGTGGTTCATAATCAGTGTGCCATAGCAGCTCTGTTGCCCGTGGAAACAAAGGCTTTTTGGAGGGAGGGAGCTCTGTAAGGAGCATAGCAAATGATAATCCCGTCAATTTTAGCCATTGCCCTCTTTTCAGGTGTTTTTGCTGCATGAACAGTCACAAAATATTGTACAGGATTATAATGTTTTATGGTGATTTAAGAACTTCTATTGATTTCTCTAAATCTTATATGGTAATAGGTCCACTCTCCTTTAAATAAAGTAAAATAAACACTCCTAGTTAAAATAAACATTCAACTAGAAATGACTTAAAATGCTTTCTCTTACCTCACCAAAGAAAGCAAAAATGTTGATGCTAATTTGAGTCTAACATGTAGGGAAGGTCCTCAGAATGTGTCATCAGAAGAAAGCTTTGGACATAGATTAAACCACACAATGTGTGTTTTAAAATGTCATGAAAATGGCTTGCAACAGAATTTCATTAATGTCTTGTGTATTTCTTCGAACATACAAAGAATAAGATGTCCCATGATAAATTTCATTATTAATAAACATTTCTGGGGATTAACAGATTGACCTTTCCAGTGGCCTTGCAATTAGCTAACTTTTTGCCCAGGTAGCAAAGTTGAAGATGAATTGCAAAAGAAGATAGAGAATGAGAGAACACTGAGGACAGTATGGAAACAATCTAGTGAAAAATACAGAAGACAAAGGGGACAAGCATGAAAGAGAGAAGGAAAGAGGAAGATGGGGAGATCTGTATTTACTGAGCACTTCATTTGCACCAAGCCCATGGCCAGAAACTACGTAAGTCATCTATTGTAACCCTCCAAATAATTCTGTGAAAAAGGTGCTGTTATCCCATTTCAGTAAATGCAGGATTGAAGACAGCTCTGTCGACAGAGAACTGGTAAGTGTCTGAACAAATATGTGGGTGAAAGAAAGTAAATTTTCAAAACCGTATCTGAATTTTCTGAGTGAGTCAGATTATACCTATCTTTTTCATCAGTATTTCTGCAATACTCAGAATATGGATAGGAAATACTCAGTAAATATTTTTTCAATGAGTTATGTCTTTCATTGAAATCAAAATACAACCACCTACATTATATGATACGGCCTGGGCATAACTTTGAGCCTAGTGGAGATTGGATTGTAAGAAGTCTGGCTTACTGTTGTTACTTGAACATCTTTATAATCTAATTTAACTTTACTTGAGATTTAGTTTTGATATCCACAAAAGGAATAGAGTAAATCTATCCCTATTCTATATCAAAGGGATATATATAAGAACAAACAAAGCAAAAAGTAAAACTTGATTTTCCTGACATATGTAAGGTATGTGAAAAACCTGGTGCTTTTCTTGAATGGATCCAATTATGAAAGAGGCAGACTTATGCAATACAAATCTGGGCTCTGTCACTGAATAGCTGTGTCACTTTAGACATATTACTTAATCTTTCTGTAATTTAATTTCCTTTCTTCCAACCTGAGAATTCTACTATCTCCCTCATAGAGTTGTAGTGAACAACTTATATTAAGCAAAACAATTTTAACCATCATCCTAGTTGCAAGTTGCCAGAAAAATTATCAAAAGTCCTTGAAGCCCTGAAGAATATAGGTAACAACTAGAATAACATATGTAATAAATGTCAACTCAGTTCAAGATGCATTTATTGGTACTTACTGTGTGATGCGTGTGCTAAAACACAGAAACACAAAAATAAATTAAATCTCATCTCTGGCCTTGAGAAGCTTAGCATCTAGTGGGGAAGAAAGACACTTAAATTATTTTATTGCAAGGTAGTTATGATATTTGACAGATCCGTACATAGGATATTACAAGTTGACAAAAAGATGGTTATGTTGTGCCTTAGACTTTCTAGAGGTAAAAACTAACCTTAGAGGATGAACATAATTAAGAAAAGCAAAAGTTTGATAAATGCATTGTAGATAGAGTAGGTACAGTATCAACCTTAATATGATCCCTAACAACAAAGAGGAGAAAAATGCAAACAACAATAGTTTGTGCAAGTCTTCAATACCAGGCCAAAGAGATTCAACTTCAGCATACAGGTGGTGAGGAGCCACTTAAAAACTATAAAAAGTGAAAAAAAAAAAAAAAAAAAAAAAAAAAAAAACTATAAAAAGTGTAACGATATGAACAAATTTCTGTTTTTGAAAGGTCACTCTGGTTGCAAGATGGGGGTGAACTGACGATGAGGTAAGGAGGAAGAGGCACACAAGGTGAAAAGTTACATTAGTTGGCTATTTTACTATTTCATGCTAATGAGAATGAAAGCCTGCTTGAACTAGGTATCAGAGTTGTAGCACAAAGTAGGAAACAGATTTTAGAAAGATTTAGGAGGTAAACTCAGAAGGATTTGGGAATTGGTTGGATGTGATGGGTGAGGGATAGGATTCACTAATAACACTAAGACTGAAAGACCAGGTAGACAATATGCTTTTTACAGAGTTACATAATGTAGGGGAAAAAAGAAAATACAGAAGACAAAATTATGAATTCTTTCAAGAAGAGCCTGTAAAATAGTAATATTTTTACAATATCAGAATGGAAATGTGCAGCAAAAAGTAAGATTGCCTCTGGAGAGATCAGGGCTGTATTAGTTCATTTCTGTTGCTTATAACAAAATACCCAGAATTGGGTGATTTATAAAGAAAACAAAATTTATTGCTTACAGTTTCAGAGGCTAGGAATTCCAAAGTCCAGGGAACTCAACTTGTTAGTCTTCTTTGATGGTGGCTTTACAGCAATGCAGGGGTCTCACATGGCAGAGCAGAGAGAGCAGAGAAAGCAACCTCCTCATTTACTCTCCTTTTAAAGTTCCCAGAACCACGCCCCTGACCACCTAATAATGGTGGTCCATTCACTATGGCATGGTCTTACAATTGAATCACCTCTTCAAGACTCCACCTTTCAATTACCATAATAGGATTTCCCACCCTTTTAACAGTCACAGTGGGGGCCAATTTTCTAATACATAAAATTTGGGGACAGAATTCAAGCTTCAATGAGCTTTGGGGGGACATAATTCAATCCACTACAGTGACTATGGATGTCCTATCCAATATTTACATCCAGTATCTCTCTATCCGGTATCTACATTTATCTCACACATGCATATCGGTAATGGGTTCACTGAAAGAGAATAGAATGATATCCAAGGAGATGAAGATTTAAAGTGAGAAGAGCAGTAGGCTATAAGAATGGAACACAAGCAATCACCACAGATAAGTGGCATATGAAAGAGAGGCTCATAGGAGAGACTTAGAAGTAAAGGTCAGGCAGAAAGAAACTAGGAGTTTCTAGAAAGTCAAAGGGCTTATACACCTATCCAGTAAATTTATTGCTGTAGGACTTTTTTCCAGGAAGATAAAAGTTAAAACCTGTCCATTGGTTGTTTACCCTTGCCAGGGTAATTTCAGCTTCTTTGGCACAAAATCCAAATTGCTGTGAGTTACATTGTCAATGGGAACAGAGGAAGTGGGGACAGGAGTACAGACTACCTTTCCATGAAAAGAGGACGATAAGGCTGTAACTACAAAGATGTACAAGGTTAAGTTAAGATAGCCAAATCTGGGATGGAAGAGATCTGAAAACGTTTAGTAGAAAAAAAAAAAAAATAGAATGACGAAGTTTGAATAATTGAAGTGATAGTTGTAAAAAACACAGCAAGTTAGAGGGAACTAGAGCAGTTGAGTTTAAGAGAAGCAGGACAGGCAGAGGGAGGAGGAGAGACACCTCACCTTCGAGACTAAAAGAGGCACGTAGTTGCAATGTCCAATTCCACTATATGCCACTTAGAGTTGTGACAATGTTCCAAATCAAATCCCTGAAAACAATATCTTAGCACATAGGGTAAATAGTTTAAAGTAAAACAAGTAAAGCAAAGGATTTTTAATTAATATCAATATTAATATTAATACTGGATTATAAGTGAAGATGGACAGTGGTGTGAGTGTGTGTATGTGTGTGTGTCTGTGTCTGCATGTGAGATGGGGACAAGGAGAGATGAGGAAAACCACACCTATTTTCTCAAATTTATTAATGTTGTGACTTCTTTTCTTTTTCTCTTCCCTTTGTTCATGTTCCTTGAGATGCAGTGGGTTTGGGAAGTAGACAAAACATGTGCTTCTAGAAAGTTCTAAGTTCACAAAATGTTTTGATCACCAAGGGAAAATGTTAAAAAGATAAGAAAGGCAGAGACGCAGACCAATGGAACTCACAGTTGTCTACTAGGGCAGAGAGGTCAACATTTAAACATCTAAAGGGTAGATATACAGTCACTTAAAGTTTAATCTTTTATCTCTTTAATAGAAAAATAGAACCCAGATGTTTTAGACCACCACTCTACTTTAAGGCCTGAGATATTTGGAGCTCTTGAAATGTCATTTGCTGTGTAGATACATTTGACATACACTAAGGAAGAAGTAACCTAACGGGTTTGTCAGACCAGAGGAATTGTGACTTTCCCTGACAGAGCGGGGGTGACTGAAGCCATTGGAATGGTTTATAGATAAGTGATGATGTGCAGTGGTAGTTCAAAGAAGGGCAGAGTTAGCTCTTAATAATAGAAATCCCATTCCAAGGGTATCTTGCATTTTGTTATTTATTTTAAAGATAAAAATAGGGTGTAGGCAGAGAGAATTGCTTTCCTTGAAACAAGAACTTTTACAAAGTGAAAAACTTGAAGTTAGATCATACGTCAGCATGAATAAGATAGCTGAACATGTTCTCTACTTGAAACTATGCCTGGCCTTGTCAGAGTTGTTTGTGCAAAAATAAAGATTGTCTTCCTCACATAGTATATTCTTTTGCTTGGACCTATGGAAAAAGCAAGTTCATCATTTGAAACTCTAAAGATTTTCAGATTAGTAGATAGAGGGACTATGCACTAAGTTCTGCAGCTCAGTTATGAAGTATGCAGGAAAAGTATTTGTAAGATGAATGTCTTAATCAATTTGTTTTCAGAGGTGGTACAATTTATTTTCAAAGAAAATTATTTCTAAATGTATAGCATTTAATTTAAGTGCTTACTTTTACAAAATTTATCCACATAAAATGCCCAAGTGGGGGATACCAAATGATTTGTTACAAAATTCTCTGAAAAACAGTGTTATTCAAAGTAGAATGTATGATTTCAATGGATCATGAAATAAAATAATCAAAACAATAGAAGGCAGAAAGTACCAAAATCAAAAGATTAAAAAATATAACAGAAAAATAATGTAGATACATAGTATATTTATGTAAACCTATCTATATACATCTAATTTATAACTTGTGGTTAAAGGTTTTGAACTCAGTGTTTGTTTTAATCCATTAGAATCATATGTTTTTGGATAGAAAGGCGTGCATTGGGAAGTATCCTCACTTCCAAACAGAGCTCTCTGGTGTTTACTGAATGTAGTTCAACTACAAATCAAAGAAAGGTTGACAATAACAGCAACTGCTATATTCTCCACAGGACAAGCAGGTTGAAATGGACTTTTGGGAGAAATACCTCACGTGATTGATATTCAAAGTACCAAGCTTGATGGCTTATCACTGATAGAAGAGATTTAAACATGGCCAAATAGCTGGGAAAAGGAAGATTAGCACCCCAGGCCATGTAGAATATTGGATCAGATATTGGAAATATTTGGGGACCCAGGAAAAATTTATTTCAACTTTATAGTCTTTTTCACAGTTTCTTTATCCTACTTTTGTTTCTTTGCAATTCTTCATGCATTATCCAGATGATTTGTGCTGAATTTATAATTTATATATGTGTATATATATTTTGCACATGTTGAACTCCAGAACCCCCTGAAACAAAATCATTGTTTTTATTTCTTTTTAGAGCTATTTAAAATTAATTTAGTTGGCCTAAATCAATTTAGATTGGACTTAAGACCTGTGGAGTAAGTGCATCTTTCTCTGAAATTATTCCAGGTACAAGTATTGAACAAAAAAAATCATTTTATGTCTTAATGTCATTCTGCTGTATCTCAATACATTCAAATTCAGGTAGGCTTTATGTTTAAATATCACAGATAAATATTTACGGGGAGACAGGCTGCTGTGCTAAGCAAAGTTTGCATGTTTAAACTAAAGGGAAGCTTTCCAACAAATTCAAATTTAAGTTCAAATGAGAAAAATCACACATTTTTTTCTATTTATCATTGGTATTTCTTATTCCTAAGAAAGCGGTAGTAACAAGTGGATGTGCATATATGTGTGTACACACAAAAGCATGTGTGAATGTGTGTGTTGAAATATACGTAGATTTAGTTGATTCAGCATGAAGTATTATAAGAGAAAAGGATAACAATACTCTTTCAGATAACTCTGTCCATAGAAAGTTTTCATATAAGTAGTGGAATAAATCATAGTGATTGGTTACCACAGATCATTACCTAAAAGTAGATCTTGTTATCTGTTTGTTTACTGCTTCTAGTTTGTTTCCTTGAGAACCTTGAATGCCTAAGACTCTTGTGTCAGTGTCACTTCCTATTAGACAATGCCAACATAGAAATGCTTGTGCCTCTTTATGTTAGAAAGTAAAAAACACAGGCTCATATGCTGTAGAAAAACAGTCCTCCTTCACAACTAAAATTTAAGTCACTCTGAACATCAAAGAAATGCTGAATTTTTTAACATTCTCTAAGGTACTAAATACATGGGTCAGAAAAGTAGTTTGTAGATTAGCAAAGAATGGAAATCACAAACTAATATGCAGGCAGTGATATATTGAGGAATTATTGTGCTAGAGCCAGCGTTGAGCTCCAGAAAGGAGGTAATAAAATAGGGTACAGAGGAGAGGGCCCAGGAAACAGAGTCTAGGATAGAAAAAGATCTGACAAAAATTGGCAAAGAATAACAAGTCAGAAACACATAAGCACACATACACTTACATCCTGATTCCCAGCCACAGACCCAAGAATAGCAAGCTATTCCAAGTCGTATGTGTATATTATGTGTATATTCCTATACTATCTCTCTATACCGTCCTTTTCTATCAGGATCTTAGCCTTTTCCTTGCCTAATTCTTCCATAGATTATGACTCTTTCTCTACCATGTACATATTTATAATCATATACCTGGTACAGATTACATTAGCATATTCATCTGAAATTCTGAGAGTGTCATCCCCAAAACCACAGATGCTTCACAATAAAAATAGGAGTGGGCCTCCATTAAAGTAGCAGGCACTGTTCTATAAAAAAAACTAAGGGAGGGCTGTAGTGCGGTGCTGGGAGTAAGAAGGCTGGATTGGGATTGGCTATGAAACGACATCTCAGCTGTGGCTGCTTCAGAGACAACCTTTCTTCCCATTTCAACATCAAGTAGCTGAAACAGGCTTAAGCCAGTTTTTCTGTTCTGGCTGCTGAACCAAAAGGACAGGAAATCATTACAGGGAAAACATTTCTAGCAAAGGTCACTTTAATAGAAAATTACATCAATCACCTTGAAGAAAAAAATACATTTCAATTGATGTCATCCGTCCGTGGGATAACATCCATTTTAGTCTCTGGCTTGAGTTTTTAAAAGTTAGTCTAACTTTTGGAAAAAGTACATTAAATATTAACCATGCCTTCAAAAGTGATTTCAATCTTTTGAAAGGGAAGAGATGGTTAATAGCTATTTCATGTCAGAAGCTAAATGGTTACTACTTAGAAGGGAAAGAGAATTTTTTTTTTTCAAATGTATTCTCAATGGAATGTTAAAAGGAGCAAATCCTTCTGAGTAAGAAGATCGAGTGTTTACTCAAGCACATCTTCCTACATGATGGAATTTGGCAGATGCACATCTTAAGGATGATTTTTTTTTCTTACTATGTATTTTCAATACTCATGTATGCCATATATTTTCTAAAAATACCTTACTTATATGTATGTATGAATAAGAATAAAAGGAAGGAAGGAAGGAGAAAGAGAGAGAGAAAGAAAGAAAGAAGAAAGAAAGAGAGAGAGGAAGGAAGGAAGGAAGGAAGGAAGGAAGAAAGAAAGAAAGAAAGGAAGAAAGGAAGAAAGGAAGAAAGGAAGAAAGAAAGAAAGAAAGAAAGAGAAAGAAAGAAAGAAAGAAAGAAAGAAAGAAAGAAAGAAAGAAAGAAAGAAAGAAAGAAAGAAAGAAAGAAAGGAAGGAAGGAAGAAAGGAAGGAAGGAAGGAGGAAGAGGGAGGGAGGGAGGGAGGGAGCGAGGGAGGAAGAGGGAAAAAGAACTTCAGAAAAAGTCAAGTAAATGACAAGTACAAATGTTGCATTTGCTTCCAGTTTTCCCTCAACCCTGTGAGGACTGTCTGCAGTCCGCTGGCCTGAAATGTCCACAGTTTAAACCAGACCCTTTTCCATCCCCACTAATGTTTCTGATTCTGCATGGTGACTGAATGGCTTTTCAGTTATCTCCTATAAAAAAGTATACAGAATATTTAATATTGAAATTAATTATAGGTTCATCATATAGGCAAATATCTGCAAATGATTCTATCTGAATGACCAGGCTTAAGATGCCTTGGTGTTCCTGGCTTCCAGACTACACACATATTCCTAGTCTCTGATCCTTCCTTTCCCTCACACGAAACTAAAGTACAAATTCTGAGCACCACAGTTGGCAAGTACTTGCTTGAACTCTAAGAACAACGTCTATATGCCCTATAGCAGTAGTTCTTAAAGTGTGGTCCTCAGACTAGCAACATCGATATCACCTGGGAAGAACTCAGGTTTCATCTCAGACATACTGAATCCAAAACTCTGGAAGGGAAGCCCAGCGATCTGGGCATGAGCAAGCTCTCCCAGAGATTCCCTGGAGATTCCTGCACATTAACGTGTGAGAACCACTGTCCTACTGGAATCAGATAGAGAAATGGTCCCATCTTCCTCTTCTCTACCCAATAGCCCTGAGCCCCAGGACCTGATGAAAATGAAAAGAGTTATTTGACAAAATGTGCTAGAAGAAATGGCCAGAGGTTCTACTGCTCACCTAAAATCTGTTTTATTGGCATAGGCTGCTTCTGTTTTCCAAGGCCAGGTTGAGCTTAGCAGGTCCATGGCCATCAGAGGCACGTCCCTATCAGACCTGAAAGGATTTACTTTATGGAGTAAAAGTCTATCTTTCACAGTGATCTGGAAGGACATCAGTCATTATCATCTAGCAGAATATAAACCTAGGGTGAGCTGTTTAATCACAATACTTCACATTGACTCTTCAGAGCCTTACCTGAATAAGCCACATTCAGCAAAGAAGAGGTAAAATGAGGCAACTTGGAAAGTGATGCCACAAGGATGACCTGACTCTCCATGTTCTCTCTACAGTGTTTTTCTTTTCTGTGTCTTGGGGCCAGAGGGATCAAGTCAGAAGGGATGAGTTCATCTTTCTAATATCATGGGAGGCAAAGGCAATTGGTAGTAATCTCCTCAGTTGGTGCAGCTTTCTGATAATTTTCCTTTCTCTGTAAACTTACTTTTTAATTTCAAATCCCATTTCATTTCTACTCTACCCCAGTCATGAAGATCTTGCAAATAACAGCCTGTCATTTCATCAGTGATTAGAAATCTTGCTCAAAATGTCTTCTCTTCAGTATTTGATTTATTTCTCTTCTCTACATTTTCATGTTTTAACTAGCTTACACAAATGTTTTCTCTTGTGGTATTATTTTAGGTAAAAAGGCCAACATACCAAAAAGTCTTAGCAGAATAACATATCCACCAAAAAAAAACTTTTGCTCTAGTAATTCTTTTATATTAGAAAAGAATAAAAAATTCTATTGAGAAAACTCAATGCCCAAGAGTTACTGTAATATGTGCTTTGGTGGGATTGGACTGGTTTCTCTGGAGATTTAGAAGAATATGTTTCAGACTGACAAATTGAGCAATATCATTCCCAAAACTAACTTCTAGTTTTAAGTAGTTTTACTGGAACTGGGAAGGAAACAAAACATTTAAATTCCAAACAAAATGCAAAATTTATCTTGGGATCCAAAGGAGATACAGAACTTAATACTACTCATATTGGGAAGGGAAAGACTAATCAAGATTAGACTACACCTTTGGGTCTTGACTTCTTTTCAACTGGCAGACATCTCAAGACTTTGCAAAGGTGATTTCTTATAGTTCTCCAAACCTGATGTGCAAATATTCATTCTCATTGGACTCATGGTACGGGGACATTGATCCTTAGGGTAGCTGGTCTACTTTCCAGGTTCCTTCCAAACATCCTAAAATCCAATATATACAGCAGAGATAATAAGTAGTGTTTATGAATGTTAGACAATTTCTTCTTTCTACCACTAAACAGGCAGCTGAAGACCTTAACCCATAGTTAGACCAAGGAGTTAAAGCACTGGTGTCTTTTCTCACCTGTTGACATAGGTATATGTTAGCTATACTCCTGGTCTGGATTCAGGTGTGCTCTGTTTCAAACCTTGGGCAGTATGTCATAAGTATTGGATTATGCCCTTTAACATTTTTTTTGTTTTTTGGAAAAGAGGCTTACCACAAACATTCAAGTGCACCAGTCAGGTCAAAACAGCTACCAGAATAATTCAGTATTCTCCCTTCATCAAGGGGTAATGCTACCAATCTGACCCACCAAAAGACCTCAACAGATTCTAATGTTCAGTGAGACTGTCAGAATGACAGCATAACTTTGAAATGTAATGAGGAACCTTCTCCTATGGAAATATCCATAATCCTATTGCAGATGATCTATATTTTTTTTCATCTGCACCTTAACACCAATGCCTTTGGGGTAACATGATAGATTGAAAAAACAGCTATAAACTGAACATTAGTCTACTTACCTTGACATTAGATAAAAGATTGGGTTATCTAAACCAGAGACTTTGATTCCATAGGGAAATTCAATGCCCTTAACCACTCCTGGGCAATGGAGGATTAGAATTTAAAATACCATGTTTCAGGGCCGACCCCGTGGCTCACTCGGGGGAGTGCGGCCCTGGGAGCACAGCAGTGCTCCCACCGTGGGTTCAGATCCTGTATAGGGATGGCTGGTATGCTCTGTGGCTGAGCGCGGTGCAGCCGACACCAAGCCAAGGGTTGCGATCCCCTTACCGGTCACAAAAAAAGAAAAAGGAAAAAAAATAAATAAATAAAATAAAATACCATGTTTCAACAAAGGACCTTTCACTTGCCTTGCAATTCAACTGTGAAACATCCACATATACAAATAAGCTAATATTTTTAATAAGTTTAGTTTGGAAAGAGCTATATTGATTGCTTTTCTTCTTTTCTGAATATCTCAGAAGTATTGTGTGCTAGCTCATGAGAACAGACTTCATAAATGTTGCCAGGTTCCCACTTAGAAACAAATTGGAAGTAAACTCATATGGTTACTCAATAATCCTAGGGTAGTTGGATAAAATTTTGAGATATTCTTTTTCTATCCTGTATTATTACCCTGTTGTTCTCTTTCATTTTAGCAGTTAGCTGGCTCTGATCCACATTGCCTTAGGGTGTGTGTGTGATAAGTCAGAAGGTTAAAGTTGCATGCTAGAGTTCTTAGCCTTTGTTTCTAAAAGCTGAAGACCATAACAAAAGTAATACAAGGAAGATTCCCTAGTGGTTAGGAGTGGACTCCAGAGTCAGCAAGTCTCTTCTGAAAGCCTCAATTTGCCATTTAATAGCTGTGTGACCTTGAGAAAACTATTTAATTCTGTTCCTCTATTTTTCATCTGCTTACTGGAAATAATGACAGTACTTGTACTTATCTCGTAAAGTTGCTTTGATATTCAGTGAGATATTATATATATAAAGTGATTGAACCATGCTTTCAAACTGTAATGATAACTGACACATATTGAGCACTCACCGAGTGAGACACTGTTCTAAGATACACGGTGACTCCTTTAATACAAACAGGAAACCTGTATTACAGGCATTATACTACCACCGTCATCACCACCATCATCATCCCTAAACAGATGAGGAAACAGTGGCATGCCACAGTTGGTTTGCTGTGAGTTTGATGGACTTGGCTGGGATCCAATGACTCAATTTCATGCTACAGGCTGGGTTCAGGACTGTTCCAAGTGTTACTTTATTCTCCTCAGCACATTTGCTACCTGCACTCTGTACTTATCATGGTGAACCATAACACAAGAGGAAAAGCCATACCTCAAGAGCAGGTTGAAAGTCTCTGCTTATGTCACATCATCGACAAGACAAACAGCAAAAGGTAAGGAAGTAAACTCTAGTCACTGTCAAGCCATAACAAGGTGGTAAAGTATACTGTTATAAGAGAAGAAGATGAGAACTGAAAGCATTAATCCAATGTTTGGTAATAGTCTAACAGAAAATTAGATATGGAAAGAGATATTAATAACATGATACAGTGGAGTCACATTTAAGGTGAAGGTTAGAGTATAAAGTCAGTAAGTCAAAGACAATTGTATACAGTTAAAAGTTTCCTAGAAAACCCGTCAGGAAGACACCGTGTTGAAGACTGAGATTTTTATCAAATCCTATTCAGTCAGGTTTCTTTCAGTATTGAAACAGTTCATTGTTTTACTGGTTGACCATCATATCAAGCATAAGTCCATGTGTAGGGGTCATGTTGAATAAACCCAGCATGATAGTGAGATCTCATTTCCTGAGATTGAGAACGACTCAGGGGATCAGTCTAGAAATTCATGCTCATTCAAAGAAAATGCTTTGAATGAAACGAGGTTATGATTAAGGACTATAACATCATCCTCCATTTAAAATCTCTCTTTCTCTCCAATTCCCATCCATGCACATTTAGCTGAATTTGTATTATTAAGTGAATGCTTAATGCAATTGCTAAAGGTGTGTACCGGAAGGAGAAATAACTGTGAACTGGACTACACAACTTTCCTGGAGGAGAAAAAGCCTGTGGATACTCAGTGAATGCCTGCACTGGTAAGACACTAGGCTATTATATTCAAATACTACATGGATGACAATTAAGCTGAAACTTTTTTAAATGGTTGTTATTTACGTAGACAGAGATGTGAGGGAAGAGTATTCCAGGAAGACAGAACAGTTTGAACAAATGCACACAGGCAGGAAAATTAAACAACTGAGACTAATCCCAATTCATAATAAGCTAAAGAATAAGAGTCAGGAATCAATTACCAGGGAGTTATTTTTACTGAAATATGTAATGTCATTCAGGGCTGATATTTACAATGGTAGAATGCCATTAGCAAAGGAATTTGTTTAAATAATCATTAGGCTAAATTCTCTTTAATTTTCAAAATAACAGTTTTAAAAATTGCTTAGGAAATTATTTTTAAAATTACAGCCTCATTTAAAAATATTCTTTGAATAATTGTAAAACCTGACAATGTGATATCTCTTTAAATTACAAGTGCACTTATTGGATAACAGATAACATTTCAACAGTAAATTGGCACTTTAGGGAAAAAAATCAAGTTTAAAATAATCAAGGAAGCAATTGTGGCATTAGAATTATAAACTGTGGGGGTGGAGGGAGGGGCAAAAAAAAAAAAAGAATTATAAACTGTGAGTTAATTTTTTAAAAAATTACAGTTACTATATTATGGTTTGACAAACATAAAGGGCTACTTGTACATCATTCAAATTTTTGAGGCATATAAATAAAAGCCAATTTCTCTACATAATTTGTATTTTAGCTAAAAAGTAGATATAACTCTGCATTTCCCAAGTCTTCAGGGTGAATAATAATTCCAAAATTTTCAAAAATTGAATTTCTTCAAGCATGATGGTAAATACCACAGGCTGTTAAAATATACATAAGTGCTATAAATAAAATAACATGTAAAGCTGTGTAACTGATAATGCAATAAATAGCCTTGCTATGGGTATTGTTTCTATGATTTGTAGGGCTATTTAATAAATTTAACTTTACTAAATCTCAAATTTTTGAGAAAAAAACTCTTTACCCTCATTGTTTTCATATCCATAGTGATTATTATTTTTTAAATTAATTTAATTTTTAATTGACACATAATAATTGTACATATTTGTGGGGCACAGTGTGATATTTCAATACATGTATACAATGTGCAATTATCAAATCAGAGGTTAATTAGTATATCCATCACCTTAAACCTTTTTCATTTCTTTGTGTTGGTAACATTTAAAATCCTCTTTTCTAGCTATTATAAAAACACAATAAATTCTTGTTTACTATAATTATCCTATAGTGCTATGGAACACTAGAACTTATTCCTCTTATCTACCTGTAATTTTGTATCCATTAACCAACCTCTCCCGACCTTCCTCACCCTTCCCAGCCTCTAATAACCACTATTCTACTCTCTACTTCTATGAGATCAACTTTTTCAGCTTCCACATATCAGTAAGAACATGCATATACCTACAGTAATTATTAATCAGACAGTACAAGGCAGACTTCCATTATAATTAACCAATATTTATTGAGCTCTCAGAATCTACATGTCAATGTGTAGTACTACAGGTGTTTAGAAAGCAAGCATTTCTTGAATTCATGACTTCTCTTTATCAATATGCCTCTTTTGAAATGTTAATTTTAATCTGTATTTGTGATATTGATGTCAAGACTTTTTGAAAATCAACTCATTCTAATATGTAATTAATGTCACTTATTAAAATTCTTTCATATCTATAGCATATATAATAGCATCAGAGTACAAAATTCAGCATATAAAATTTTAAAATCTTTACTAAGAAGTTAATATGTCACTAGGCACTGTACTAGGTACTGGAATACAAGGATCCATACTACGCCTTAAAGGAGCTGAAAAAAAGTGAGTCGTGATATAGAATAAATAATCATAAGGAAATGTGAAATATGCTAATTAATCAAGATATTTAGAAGTGTTAAGAGCACACAAACATTTAGGTAATGGAAGGTGTCATTAAAGAAGATCATACATAAGGTAGAATTCTTTTTAATGAGCATTCCAGGTTGACAAGTGGTAGGAAAAGATATTCCTAGGATGCTAATGGATCTCACTTTGTAGATTTACTCAGGCAGTATTTCCTCCCTTCCTCAGCCCCAAAATACCATATCCATTATTCCTTTATTTTTTTATCACACTATCTCAACAGGGAAAGATAAAGTAATCACTGTAAAATCCAATGATGAAGCAAGGGGGAAGCTCATGCTAGATGCAAAACTCATCTGCCCCAGTAAATTTGGGGGTATTGCTACATGAACCATCTTTTTTTCCTCGCCACTGTTCTGAATTTACAGACTACATCATTTAAGATAAGCAAATTTAATATTATTTGCATGTGCTCCCATCTTGTTTTGGAGTCTCCTTTGTAGTCTCAGATTGGGGTTAATTACTGATGACTTCTCCCTTTGTATTCATAATTTTTCTCTGGCAATTTCACACTGTTCTTATTGGGACTTTCTTTTGTCCTGCTTAATTAAATGCTGAAAGCTTCCAGTTGATTTCACAGTCTGCTGAGGTAGCTAGATAATTTGCAATCTAAATAAAGTGTTCAGCATTGACTTAACTCTCAAGACCCACTCTCTTGCAGGCAGTATGTATGAGATGCTGCTGTTGGTATATTTATCTGCAATTAAAAATAAACAAACATTGGTTTAGAATAAGCTTCACAGTCCTTCAAACAGGACCTCGATTCTCGGATTTTGGCTTTCTATGCTTTCTCTGTAATTCATTCAGTACTGAGAACTAATTGTCACTGTCACATTGAGTCACCCATGCTAGAGAAATAAAAAGCAGCACTGCTTGGGTGACAGTGATAGGCTCCAAGCAGCAGGCAGCTGCGTGTATGAGGAAGTTGGGAATGGCTCCATGTCACCAAGGAAGATAGACTCTGTAACACGACAAAAATCTCACTGTCTGTGTGTAAGAGTCAGTGCTCTAACAAAGCAGCTTAACACACAGAAGCATTTCTTTAAGGTCAGCTCGAGAAGGCGTTTCTCAAAAAAAAAAAAAAAAAAAAAAAAAAAAACAGTAAAAATGGGTATGCTAGGTAGCATTTGGTGGACATTTGTGCAACAAATAATAGTTCATGCACTCATACACACTTGCATTATTGTAATAAATAACCAAAGCCATGGGATAAAATTATTTGAAATCCGAAAGTCAATTGCCATAGCATTCAGAACTATGAAATATACGCATGGAAGTACTGTGGCTTTCTGACCACTTTGGGATCTGTAACAGACTGCTTAAGGCTAATTAAAGTAGTAAAATGAAGCCCGTAATTCCCATTTCTGTTCAGAAAAGCACTGTGGGAATAATCAGAACCTATATTTTCCTATAAACATTTCCTCCAGATTAGGCACACCGCTGATTCCTCTCCATAAACCTTTTAAATCCGTAGGCACTTTCTCTGAGAGTGGCTTTGTGATGTTGAGAGGCCTTCTGTAATGCAGCAACTGCTGCTCCTTACCAAGCATATCATCTGCTTGAAACGCATGCAGGAAGTAAAAGGACATTGACTACTAGGGTGAACGGTAGAGTAGAAGTCAGCAGTCTTTTCAATGCAAAGATTGTCATCTCTAAATCTATTTACCTTTAATATGGCCATACAGGGGACTTTGAGAAATCTAGTAATGCTCCCTTCAGCCTTTATACAAGGTTAAAAAGTCATAGAATGACACAGAATGTCACCAATTAAGTATTCATTGAGCACTTTCTGATCCCAAGCACACTAGGCATCATGAGACCCAAAGAAATACATCTGGTTTCTGCCTTCAAACAGGTTATAATTGTATTACAGAGTAGAACTGCAACCAAAATAATGGCAAAGAGAAAAGTAATTGACTAAATGATACATTTCATAACAAAGCTATAGGTTTGTAACAATTAAGTAATAGGAGTCACTAAAGCCTAAAAGTCCCCAAGGAAGAATGAAATCAACTTACACTTAATGTGTGGACCACAGATCAGCAATATCAGTATCACCTGGGAGCTTGTCAGAAATACAGAATCTCAGGCCATCCACCAATCTACTGTATCAGAGGTTGGATTTTAACAAGATCCAGGTGACTTGTATACACAACAAAGTTTGAGAAATAGTGGACTAAACTATAAGGTTCAACAGAGCAGTAATCCTGTTTATATTTTTCATGGATGATCCCACCCAGTACTTACAGACAATCAATAAATATCTGTTAAAGAATATAATGCATTCCATTACTAAGTGCATAGAACACAGAGGAAATCAGGGTACATATGAAGATAAAAAAGATGTCATATTTTTAAAATATCCAAAGGAACCTCACTTTGGACATGAAAAGAATAATACTTAGATTAGTCAGAAGAGTCCTTTTTTGGTTTGAGAATACCACCTGAATTACTGGGGAGTGATATTTAAAATGTCACTTAAAGATCTTTTTATTCATTAATCTCTACTAAATAACTAAAATTATTTATAAGACTGAATAAAAAGTTATCTTTTGGTACGCATATATAAAAAAGCAAAAATTATAAATTTATGACTTTAGAACATAAAATAGACTTTAGAAATATTTTACTTTTATCTAATTCTTTATTGATGAGATTCTATGAAAATGCTTTTTATATTAAACTCTCAAAAGAATATTAAGAAAAACATGACATTCCTTACTATGCCCATATATTGATTAAATGAAAAGTTAGAACTTTATAACATAAAGAATGTAATCAAATTTGCTTTAAAAAAATATGTCTGTCTAATTTTATTATCAGGTTTTTATAACTGGACATAACTTTGTAATTATTTAAATTTTGAAAAGTTCCGATTCAAAAATCAATAAGAAGAACAAAAAACATTATATAAAAACATGTCCTGGGTCTCTGAATTATGTTTTGAACTAGGAGAGGTTGATATATATCAGTGGTTTTCAACCATAATTTAACAAGAGTACCAATGGCCAGGCCCCCACCTGGACCTTTTAAATCAAAATTTCTGGGTGTGAGATTCACTATCAGGTGAAAGAGGTCAGGCTATATTGGATCAGCCCTTTCTAGCAGCTTTTATTTCTACTTTTCTCATTATACACATCATATTTTGTTATGATTATGCATATTTTCCAGTAGCATTATGGCATAAGTTATACAAGTACTTTGTCTAGGAATAAACAAAAGTCCTATTATGATAAAATTCAAAACCTATGTACACTTCATTTTTATTTATTCTTCAAGAAAGACAAAAAGGGCATGGGAATTTTAGTTTTTCCTTAAACTACAACTCTGAGCCCTGTCTCTGATTCTAGACTTTTGAATGTTGATATAGAGTTGATGAAGGTAGATGTTGTTCTTCCAGCACCTTCTTCCTCTCCTTAACTCACTTTATTTTACAAATTCATTGTTGTAATTATTTGGTGGGGGTAACAGTTTAGTGTATCTGTGTAATTATTCCATCAAACCAGGAATAAATATTTTAAGGTAACAATAATTGTATAGAGCAATCGAATTGTAGTTATTTTTAATTTATTCAGTACTATTTACCAAATATTTATTGAGGTTTTACCATCACCAATCTGTTCTATACATTGGGATATAGCCAAGAAAATGGCAGATATGGTCCTTGCACCCAAGGAGCACACTCTAGTCATGAGAAATGAACAATACACAGCAAGCGAATAAGACAGTTTTAGACAGTGGTAAGTGCTATAGAGAAATGAAAATAGGCTGATATGATATTCAGTCACAGGATGGGGTGGCTGGTCAGGGAAAGTCTCTCTGAAAAGATAACATTTGAGCTAAGACTTAATGACAAGAAAGAACCACGCATAGGAAGATTTGGGGGAAAATATTTCAAGCAGTCAGAAAGATCAGCCTATTGCAAAAATTGTAAGGTAGGTATGAGCTTGGCATTTTCAAATAACAGAATGAAGGCTCACATGGCTAGAGCAGAATGAGGAAGTACTTGGGAAATAAGATATCAAGTACAAAAGGGTAAGTAGAGGTCATATGATGTGCCACTTTAGTGGTCATGATAGGAGTTTGGTTGTGTGATCTTGTGTGTTCACTGAGGAGAGAATTCATGTAATTTAAGAATCTGTAGGGAAGTAGGGTGGGAAGAGGATTGGAAGGATTAGACAGTGGATATTGTGTCCTGGGACTGTCTCTTGATTTTAAATTTTTTTTGTTTTTTTTTAATTTAGACAAGGATGCCACTCTCACCACTCCTATTCAACATAGTGTTGAAGTATTAGCCAGAGCAATCAGGGGAGAGAAGAAAATAAAGGGTATCCTGATTGGAAAAGATGAAGTCAAACTGTCCCTGTTTGTAGGTGATATGATCCTATATACAGAACAACCTAAAAACTATACAAAAAAACCTCTTAGAGTTGATAAATGATTTCAGTTGCAGGAAACAAAATCAACACACAAAAACGAGTAGCATTTCTATACTCCAACAGTGAACATGCAGAGAAAGAAATCAAGAAAGCTAGCCCATTTACAATAGTCACCAAAAAAATAAATTACCAAGGAATAAAGTTAACCAAGGGTGTAAAAAATCTCTATGATGAGAACTACAAACCACTGTTGAGAGAAATTAAAAAGGACACGAGAAGATGAAGAGATATTCCATGCTCTTGGATTGGAAAAATCGACATTGTGAAAATGTCTACATTATCCAAAGCAATCCACAGATTCAATGCGATCCCCATCAAAATTCCAATGACATTCTTCTCAGAAAAGGAAAAAACAATTCTAACATTCATATGGAATAACAAAATACCACAAATTAGCCAAAGCAAAATTAAATAAAATAAAGCTGGAGACATAATACTACCTAACTTTATACTACAAAGCTACAGTAACCAAAACAACATGGTACTGTCATAAAAACAGACACTCAGATCAATGGAACAGAATAGAGAATCCAGAAATCAACCCATACACCTACAGTCATTTAATCTTTGACAAAGGCACCAAGGCTACACACTGGGGAAGACACTGCCTCTTCAGTAAATGGTGCTGGGAAAATTGGATATCTATATACAAGAGAATGAAACTAGACCCATACCTCTCACCGTATATCAAAATCAACTCAAAATGGATTAAAGAATTAAACATACATCCTGAAACAATAAAACTCCTTAAAGAAAACATAGGGGAAACACTTCAGGAAGTAGGATTAGGCATAGCCTTTATGAATACGACCCCAAAAGCATGGGCAACCAAAGGAAAAATAAACAGACGGGGTTATATCAAACTAAAAAGCTTCTGCACAGCAAAAGAAACAATCAACAGAGTGAAAAGACAACCAACAGACTGTGAGAAAATATTTGCAAAATATACATCTGACAAAGGATTAAAATCCAGAATATACAAGGAACTCAAACAACTTTAGAGCAAAAAAACAAGTAAGCCAGTTAAAAGATGGGCAAAGGAGCTGAACAGGCATTTCTCAAAGGAAGATAGACAAATGGCCAAAAGACACATGGGAAAAAGTTCAACATCACTCAGCATTCAGGAAATGCAAATCAAAACCACTTTGAGATACCATCTCACTCCAGTTAGGATGGCTAAAAGCAAAAGACTGAGAATAATAAATGCTGATGAGGATGAGGAGAAAAAGGTACTCTCCTATATTGCTGGTGTGACTGCAAAATGATGCAGCCTTTATGGAAAATGCTATGGAGGATCCTCAAACAATTACAGATAGATCTATGATGACCCAGCTAGTCCACTGCTGGGAATATACCCAGAGGAATGGAAATCATCATGTTGAAGGGATACCTGTACTCCCACATTTATTGCAGCTCTATTTACAATAGCCAAGAATTGGAACCAGCCTAAATGTCCATCATCAGATGAGTGGATAAAGAAACAGTGGTATATCTACACAATGGAATACTACTCTGTTGTAAAAAAGAATGAAATACTACCATTCACAAGAACATGGATGGACCAACATGGATGGACTTAGGGAAAATTATAGTATTCTCAGCTCTCTATTGCTGAGCTGAGCTTCTCAAGGCACAGAAAGAGCTATGTGTTCTCACTTATTTGTGGGAGCTAATAAAAATAAATAAATATACAAACAAATAAATGGAGGGAAGGAGACACAACAATCACAATAATTTCTTGAACTTAGATAAATGAACAGATATGATGTTGATAGGAGAGGGGGAGAGAGGGGGGAAAGGAGGAACTGGTAAAGGGACACAAAAATCAACTACATTGTATATTGATAAATTAAAAAAATAATAATAAAAAATTTTAATTTAGACATTATAATTGTACATAATGATGTTCGATATTTTGATACATATACATGCTGTATATTAATTGGGTCACGGTAGTTAATGTATCAATCACCTCATGCATTTCTCACTTCTTTGTGGCAAAAACATTCAAAAGCCTCTCCTCTAACTACTATGCACTATACAAAACTAATCTGTTAACCATAGTTACCCTACTGTGCAATAGAATATCAGAACTGACTCTTCCTATCTAATTGTAATCTTGTACTGTTCGCCAGCCTCTTTCTGTTCCTGCCCACCCCATCCCCCATCCCCTCAGTCTCTGGTAACCACTATTTTATTCTCTGCCTCTATAGTATCCACCTATGAGTGAGGTCATATGATATTTGCCATTCTATGCCTGGCTTACTTCACTTCACATAATGTCCTCCAATTCTATCCACATTGCCACAGATCACAGGATTTCATTCTTTTTTATGGCTCAATAGTATTCTATTGTGTATATGTACCACATTATTTTATCAGTTCATCTGTTGTTGGACAATGAGGTTGATTCTATATCTTGGCTATTGTAAATTGTGCTGCAATAAACAAGGGAGCACAGGTATCTCTTTGACGTACTGATTTCGTTTCCTTTGGGTATGTACCCAGTAGTGGGATAGCTGGGTCAAATAACAGTTCTACTTTTAATGTTTTGAGGAACCTCCATACTGTTGTCCAAAATGGCTGTTCTAGACTACACTCCCTTCAATCTCTTGATTTTTACATAGATTTTTATGGAAACAATATCCTTTTTAAGGATTTTTGCTTGAAGTTGGCTTTTCTTGAGGCATACCCTTAAAGTTTAATAGGAAACTTCTGTATTATTTTACATTCAATAAAACAGCCTCAGAGAATTCAAGAACTAGCCAAAAGCCATGTAGTTGGTAAATGGTAAGACCTGAGGTTCACGTTCAAAAACTCTGAGTAAAATATTCACTTTTGATGTTAAAAATAAATGACAAAAAAAAGACAAAAGAAAAATAATAAATAACACTTCCTACTTAAGAAAATATTAGAATTTCAAACCTAAAGATCGGTACTTATGAAAATTTCCTATAAGACTAATAAGCAAAAAAGCAACAAAGTTCTAAATGTGAGAACTTGTAGATTAAATCAGTATGGAGGTAACAATTTGTGATAATCCTCCTCTCACTCACCATTAAGTTATCTATTCATAACACAGAAAAAGGCAGAAACTGTAAACAAGTTTCATAGGTAGGACCAGCTAAAGCGAAGTATTTTTAGGAGTCTGGGAGGCAGCTTGACCATCTCTATTGCTGAGCAGAGCTTCTCAAGGCCTCAAGGAGGAAGGGCAGGAATAAGACATGGAGCACAACACAGTAGGGAACCTGAAGATGGGTCTGGACACCCTTCGCTGGCTAAACATTAATTTATGTGTCTAAACATATTTAATATGTCAATGGACACTTTCCTTAAATTATCTCTAAGCCTTTACTAAAATACTAAATTTATAATCTGGATTTTTATGTGCTGTGGGGAATAAGAGCCTGTCCCACACTTAGGGAGAAGCAGAAAAGTTGAGAGTAAAATTATCTCCTCAAGATCAGAGTGGAATAATTAAACTATCATAATTAGGAGAAGGTCTGTCCCTGACACAATGCCCAGAGAAACTCTCAAAATCAGTCAGAAAATATTGTGCTGGCACTACTTCCCAGCACAGGAAAATTTGTGCCATCATAATTTTGATTTTATGTGGATCTTGGGAGCAGGATAGTATTTGAAATCTGGAGCCAGAATGTCTGGGTTTAAGTTCCACTCTTCTAGTTACTAGCTATGTGATCTTGTATGAGTCACTTAACCTCTCTGTGCCTGTTTCCTCATCTTTAAAATAAGGATAATAATTGTACCTATTTCATAGAAATGATTTGATGACTAAGTGAATTGAGTGTATACAGGGCATGAAAAAGTTCCTAGTACATAATAAGTGCTGTGTAAGCATTAGCTATGATTATCATTATTAGTATTAGTAATGCTGTTGGTGAAGTTATGTAACTCCTAGCATAGAAGAGGCTGAGTAAATGTGTGCATTGCGGAAGAAGTCTGATACAGTCTATAAACTGGTTCGGGAAAACAATATGGAGGTTTCTCAAACAATTACAGACAGATCTTCCATAGGATCCAGTAATCCCACTTCTGGGTACATAACCAGAGGAATGGAAATCATCATGTCAAAGGGATACCTGCACTCCCATGTTCATTGTAGCTCTGTTTACAATAATCAAGACATGGAACCAACCTAAATGTCCATCATTGGATAAGGAAAATGTGGTATATATAAACCATGGAATAGTACTCTGCCATAAAAAAGAATGAAATACTCCCATTTGCAATAACATGGATGAGCCTGGAGAAATTTGAGTGAAATAAGAAAAGGACAGAGGGATAAATACCACATGTACTCACTCATATGTGGGAGCTGAGAGAGAAAGAAGGAAGGAAAGAAAGACCACAGTAGTGCATTGGACTTGCAGAGGGAAAGAACATTCTATGGGCAACAAAGTGGAGCGGAGGGAGGAGGAGGGAGAGGGAAGTTGAGGATAATTGGTTAGGTGGGGGATATGGGATACAAATGCAATTTGTGGTAATGAGTATGCTGCCAGTATGAATCTGGCCTCCACATCATGGGCACGAGGGGTGACAATAAGCTTTGTATCTCATGAATATTCATAACCAATAAAAAATTGCATATTTAAAAAAAACATAAACTTGTTCTATATCTGTAAAATATAAATGGAAATTTGTGAACTTTGTGTTCAATCTATTTTCAACATGAAAAACATAAATACTTCTGCAGATTGTTGATAAACATATATACTTTTTCTATCTAAAAGTTTCAATTTTTATTTACAAAAAATGGAGTAAAATGAATGGGATAAAAGACTATATGCACAATAAAATGATATGTAAGAGAATGTCTTTAACATGATGATTTATTTTTATAATCTTAATACTTCATACTGTGAATCGGATTCATCATTAAAGACAAACATCAATTTCCATGGCAATAATTTATTAATTGATGCTACTTGACTATTTTTTAATAGACTAAAACCCATGTGTTAGGCAGAGACCAAGTTAAAACATGTTTAATATGTCAATGGACACATTTAAATGCCCAACAAATTGCCACACAAATCCTGGAAGGCACCAGTCAGGCCCCAAATGGCTAGTGACTCTGTTGTTCATCCAGCTCTCCTTTTTGCCCCAGCTCAGCAGCCCTGCCCACTCAGTCACCCTAAGAATGTCAGCCCTTGTAATTAAGTGCCTGCTGCAAGTAAAATAGCATCTGGAAGAAAAGGTACACCTTCAAAATGAGTACGGCCTTTATATGATTGGTAAATACTGGATTTGAGGAAGGAAAATAGAACTTCCTTTTTTCATCCTCAAAATGCCATTTCTTTTTTAACTTTACACAGAACCTCTTTTCACAGATTTCCATAATTGTTGGACTGTCGCACTTCAGCTAACTCCCTGTGGCCAACCTTCACTCTTCCACACACCTAGTTACCTTCCCAAGGCCAGAGCCTCCTAATAATTCTATGCCTACTAGTGAATCTTGGCAGATAAGTCCCACAGGTCTCATTTTCGCAACTGACTTTTGTTTTATAAAATGTCTCAGCACTAAACTTAGTTCTCTACATGACCCTTGCCTCTCAACCCCAGAAAATACCCGTATCTTCAATTAGCCCCTAGGTCAGTCTTACTCACTATATAATATACATTATTTTGAGCATTATCTATGGGCATTCCATGCCATGATCTAGAAACTGAGAAACCAAGGCTAAATAGGAAGTGGAAATGCTTTTGAGGATCTCACAATTAGCCAGGAAGTATCATCTATGCAATCACTAAAATGTTACATGTGCAATACAAGAAAAGGATACAAAGTTCCTGGGAGTGCAGAGCAAAGACCCACTGGAGAAGACAATTGAGGACCACCTCCCAAGACTTGACATTTGAGTCTAAAAGGACAAGACTAGGTCTATTGGCAAAAAAGGACTGGAAATATGGAGGATGTGTTGGAAAATATATTTTAAGCACAGAAAATTATATTCATGAAAGCCTAAAAGATTATTGATTCTGCCTTAATTTTATAATACCTTTTATCTGCATACATGTCGATTTTCTATTAATTTCTATTTCTCACTTACTCCCAGGACAATTTTAAAAATTAACACCTTTTGCCCATTTTTTAATTGGGTTGCTTGTTTTCTTCTTGTAAAGTTGTATGAGTTCCTTATATATTCTGGATATTAATCCTTTGTCAGATGTATATTTTGCAAATATTTTCTCCCACTCTGTTGGTTGTCTTTTAACTCTTTTAATTGTTTCTTTTGCTGTGCAGAAGCTTTTTAGTTTGATATAATCCCATTTGTTTATTTTTCCTTTGGTTGCCCGTGCTTTTGGGGTCGTATTCATGAAGTCTGTGCCCAGTCCTATTTCCTGAAGTGTTTCCCCTATGTTTTCTTTAAGAAGTTTTATTGTCTCAGGGTGTATATTTAAATCCTTAATCCATTTTGAGTTGATTTTAGTATACGGTGAGAGGTATGGATCTAGTTTCATTCTCCTGCATATCGATATCCAGTTATCCCAGCACCACTTGCTGAAGAGGCAGTCCCTTCCCCAGTGAATAGGCTTGGTGCCTTTGTCAAAGATCAGATGGCAGTAAGTGTGTGGGTTGATTTCTGGATTCTCTATTCTATTCCATTGGTCAGTGTGTCTGTTTTTATGCCAGTACCATACTGTTTTGGTTATTATAGCTTTGTAGTATAGCTTAAAGTCAGGTAGTGTTATGCCTCCAGCTTTATTTTTTTTGCTGAGCATTGCTTTGGCTATCCGTGGTCTTTTATTGTTCCATATAAATGTCTGAATAGTTTTTTCCATTTCTGAGAAAAATGTCTTTGGAATTTTGATGGGGATTGCATTGAATTTGTATATCACTTTGGGTAGTATGGACATTTTCACTATGTTGATTCTTCCAATCCAAGAGCATGGAATATCTTTCCATCTTCTTGTATCCTCTCTAATTTCTCTCAGCAGTGGTTTGTAGTTCTCATTATAGAGATTTTTCACCTCCTTGGTTAACTCAATTCCTAAGTATTTTATTTTTTTGGTGGCTATTGTAAATGGGCAGGCTTTCTTGATTTCTCCTTCTGCATGTTCACTATTGGAGAAAAGAAATGCTACTGATTTTTGTGTGTTGATTTTGTATCCTGCTACTGTGCTGAAATCATTTATCAATTCCAAGAGTTTTTTTGTAGAGGTTTTAGGCTGTTCGATATATAGGATCATGTCATCTGCAAACAGGGACAGTTTGACTTCATCTTTTCCAATCTGGATGCCCTTTATTTCCTTCTCTTCTCTGATTGCTCTGGCTAGTACTTCCAACACTATGTTGAATAGGAGTGGTGAGAGTGGGCATCCTTGTCTAGTGCCTGTTCTTAAAGGAAAAGCTTTCAGCTTTTCCCCATTCAGGATGATATTGGCAGTGGGTTTGGCATATATGGCTTTAATTATGTTGAGATACTTTCCCTCTATACCTAACTTATAGGCATTTCTCTAAGGAAGATATCCAAATGGCCAACAGACATATGAAAAAATGCTCAACATCACTCAGCATCCGGGAAATGCAAATCAAAACCACATTGAGATACCATCTAACCCCAGTTAGGATGGCTAAAATCCAAAAGACTATGAACGATAAATGCTGGCGAGGCTGCGGAGAAAAAGGAACTCTCATACATTGTTGGTGGGACTGCAAAATGGTGCAGCCTCTATGGAAAATGGTATGGAGGTTCCTTAAACAATTGTAAATAGATCTACCATACGACCCAGCCATCCCACTGTTGGGAATATACCCAGAGGAATGGAAATCATCAAGTCGAAGGTATACCTGTTCCCCAATGTTCATCGCAGCACTCTTTACAATAGCCAAGAGTTGGAACCAGCCCAAATGCCCATCATCAGATGAGTGGATACGGAAAATGTGGTACATCTACACAATGGAATACTACTCAGCTATAAAAACGAATGAAATACTGCCATTTGCAACAACATGGATGGACCTCGAGAGAATTATATTAAGTGAAACAAGTCAGGCACAGAAAGAGAAATACCACATGTTCTCACTTATTGGAGGGAGCTAAAAATTAATATATAAATTCACACACACATACACACATACACACACAAACCGGGGGGGGGGGAGAAGATATAACAACCACAATTATTTGAAGTTGATACAACAAACAAACAGAAAGGACATGGTTGGGGGGGAGGGGGGAGGGAGAAGGGAGGGAGGTTTTGGTGATGGGGAGCATTAATCAGCTACAATGTATATCGACAAAATAAAATTTTTAAAAAAAATAATAATAAAAATTAAAATTAAAATTAAAAAAATAAAATAAAATAAATAAATAAAAAATAAAAATTAACACCTAATTTTAACCCCTATTCTTTGAGTTCTCACATTATCACAATAAAATGTCCAATCAAAGCTATCCCTGCAGGAGCCATGGGCAGCCCCCACCACCCAGCATAAGGCAGAAGCATGTCTGGACACCTAAGCAGGAGCTGTGGGCCCCCACTGCCAGACAGAAGACAGGAGCATGCCTGGGGATCTAGGCATGTAGATAGGAGCATACAGCAAATACTGCGTCCACAGGGGTGGTCCACCACAGTCACCACCATAGCCAAAGCCACTGTAAGGTTGGCTCAGGGCCACAGTAGCAGCCACAGGCACCATGCAGGCAGCCTGCCACACACTAGACTGCATTGACACAAGGAGAGTCACCAGAAAAATAGGAGGAAGTCTCACTCCTCAAAGCCCACTCCAGAATAATAGAAGAAGCAACAGCTCTGCCAGATGACATCAATGTAAATATAGTAGAAATACAAAAAAAAAAAAAAAAAAAAAAAAGAAAGATAGAAAGAAAGAAAATAATAACACCACTGAAGGAATACAGTAATTCTCACGTACCAGACCCCACAGAGCAGGAAAACCTTGAAATGACTGAAAAGGAATTCCAAGCAGCAATTTCAAGGAAATTCAATGAGATATGAGAAGACTTAATTAGATAATATAGTGAAATGAGGAAAAAAAATCCAGGATAATAAGGAGGAAATTTACAAAGAGATTAATACCTTTAGAAAGAATGTAGCAGAACTCATGGAACTGAAGGATTCATTCAATGAAATTAAAAAAAAAAAAAAACACAACCAAGGGCTTAAGCATCAGCTTAAACAAGCAGAAAAAATAATTTCTGATCTCAAAGATAGTCTTTTTGAAATAACTCAGGCAGATAAAAATAGGAAGAAAAAAAAAAGATTTTTTTTAAAAAAGAAGAAAATCTAAGAAAGCTAGCAGACAACCTTAAGCACCCAGACATCCAAATCATGAGTGGTCCAGAATGGGAGGAGAAAGCAAAAGTCATTGAAAACATATTTAATGAATTAACAAAAAAACCCTCCTAGGTATATAGAGAGACATGGACCTTCAGATCCGTGAGGCTCACAGATCCCCAAGCAAATTCAATCCAAAAAATCCTCTCCAAGAAACTTTATAGTCACACTGGCAGAGCTCAAAGATGAAGAGAGAAGAATCCTCTCAAGTCACCTATAAGGGAGCCCACGATAAACTAACAGCAAATTTCTCAACAGAAACTCTATAGGCCAGAAGAATATGGGATGATATATTCAAAATATTGAAATAAAAATACTACCAGCCAAGAATACTATACCCAGCAAGGATATCCTTCAGAAATGAGGAAGAAATAGTGTATTTCCCAGAAAAACAAAAACTGAGGGAGTTCACCACTACAGGACTCATCCTGGAAGACATCCTCAAGGGAGCTCTTCATGTGGAATCCAAAAAATGATAATCACTACCATGAATATGCAAGAAAGAACAAAACCCACTGGTAGAACAAAAATGCAAAGGAGAAAGAAAAAGTAGCTATATCTTACCACTTCAAAAGACCACTAACTTCAAAATCAAACAATAAAAAGGGAAGAAAAGAAAAAAAGATATTTAAAACGTAAAAAGAAAAATCAATAAAATGCCAAGAGTAAGACAATACCTTTCAATAATAGCCCTAAATGTAAATGAATTAAATGCCCCACTCAAAAGATACAAATCAACTAATTGGATTGAAAAGCTAGACCCAACTATATGTTGTCTTCACAAGATTTACCTCATCTGTAAAGACACACAGACTGATAGTGAAGGGATGGAAAAAGATATACTATGCAAATGGAAACCAAAATATTAGGATTAGCTATTCTTATATCAGTTAAAATAGACGTTAAATCAAAAACCATAAAAAGAGACAAGGAAGGCCACTATATAATGATAAAGGGATCTATCCAGCAAGAAGACGTAACAGTCATGTATATATTCACCCAACACCAGAGCACCCAGATATACAAAGCAAACACTATTAGGCCTGAAGAAAGAGATAGACACTAATACAGTAATAGTAAGGAATCTGAACATCCTTCTGTCAGCACTGGATAGATCATCTTGACAACAAATCAGCAGAGAAACATAGGATTTAAACTATACTTTAGACTAATTGGACCTGGCAGATATCTAAAGAACATTTCATCCGACAATGACAGAATATACATTCTTCTCATCAGCACATGGAATATTCTCTAGGATAGACCACAGGTTAGGTCACAAATCAAGTCTCAACAAATTTTTAAAAATTTAAATCATTTCAAGTATCTTTTCGGGCCACAACAGACAAAAACTAGAAATCAATAATAAATGAAAGTCTGGAAACTGTACAAATACATGGAAATTAAATAACATTCTCCTGACTGATCTATGGGTCCAAGAAGAAATTAAACAATAATAAAAAATTTTCTTGAAACTAATGAAAATAAAGACACATCATACCAAAACCTGTTGGATACTGCAAAAGCAGAAATAACATGGAAGTTTATTGTAATAAAAGTTAATATCAAAAGAACAGAAATATTTCAAATACACAATCTAATGCTATACCACAAAGAAGTAGAAAAACAAGAATAATCCAGTCCTAAAACTAGTACATGGAAAGAAATAATTAAGATCAGAACAGAAGAAAATGAAATAGAGTCCAAAAAAAATGATGCAAAAGATCAATGAAACAAAAATTTGGTGTTTGGAAAAAATAAACAAAATAGATAAACCATTAGCTAGGCTGACAAAACAAATAAGAAAGAATACCCAAATAACAAACATCAGATTGAAAAAGACAACATTACAACCAATAGCACAGAAATACAAAGAATCATTAGAGACTACAACAACCAACTACACACCAACAAATTTGAAAAGGTGGAGGAAATGGACACATACAAACTAATAGGAATGAAGCAAGAAGAAATAGAAAGCCTGAACAGACTAAATACAATCAATGACATTGAAGCAGTAATCAGCAGTCTCCCAACAAAGGAATGCCAAGGACTAAATCACTTTACTGCTGAATTCTACCGAACCTTTAAAGAGGAATTATTACCAATTCTCCTCAAACTATTGCAAAAAATAGAAACAGAGTCCATTCTCCAAAAGTCATTCAATAAAGCCAGCATTATGCTGTATCCAAAACCAGACAAAGATACAACAAAAAAGAAAACTTAGGCCAAAATATCTGATGAACATTGACACAAAAATCCTCAGCAATATGTTAGCAATCAGAATAAAACAATACATCAAAAAATTGTACACCATGATCAAGTGTGATTCATTCCAGGGATGCAAAGATGGTTCAGCATCTGCAAGTCAATAAATGTAATACACCACAAGAACAAAATCAAGGACAAAAACCATATTATTATATCAATAAATGAAGAAAAGTATTTGACAAAATTCAACATCCCTTCGTGATAAATACTCTCAGAAAATTAGGGACAGAAGGAAAGTATCTTAAAACAATAAAAGCCATATATTACAAATCCACCACAATATCATCCTGAAGGGGGATATGCTGAAAGCTTTTGCCTTAAGAATAAGAATAAGACAAGGATGCTCACTCCCACCACTACTATTTAGCATAGTAATAGAAGTACTAGCCAGAGCAATCAGGCAAGACAAAGAAATAAAGGGCATCCAGAATGGAAAAAGGAAGTCAAACTTTCCCTGTTTGCAGATGACATGGTCCTTTGTACAAAAAAACCTAAAAGCTCCACCAATAAACTCTCAGAGCTGATAAACAATTTCAGTAAAGTTGTAGGATACAAAATCAGCATGCAAAAATCAGAAGCATTTTTATACTCCAATAACAAACTGGTAGAAAAAGAAATCAAGAAACCAAGCACATTTACAATAGTCATCAAAAAATAAAATAAAATACCTAGGAATCAATTAACCAAGGAGGTGAAAGATCTCTACAACTAGACAACAAATCACTTCTTAGGGAAATTGTCCCGCGCTACCGTCTCGCCAGCAAGAACGACGCGGCACACAAAGGATCCTTCTGCAGATCAGCTTTAATGCATCTTGAGAGGGAGAGCATAAGCTTGCCAAAAATGGAGACCCCGAGCGAGGGAACCCGCGCCCTTTATATAGAGACTGCTCCTCGCCTAGGACGTGCTCCTACCTTATTGGTGGCTGCCTAATCGGCCCAGGCGTGTTACCGAGCAGCCCTGCCCTCCACCGGAAATCAGCGCCATCTTGTAATGGCGATTTCGGGCAGCTCCTCACAGGAAATGAAAGGGAACACAGAAAGATGGAGAGATTCTATGCTCTTGGAGGAAGAAACAACATTGTGGAAATGTCCATACTACCCAAAGCGATCTACAGATTCAATGCAATCCCCATCAAAATACCAACGACATTCTTCACAGAAATGGAAAAAATAATCTTAACATTCATATGCAACAACAAAAGACTCTGAATACCAAAGCAATCCTAAGCAAAAACAGTAAAGCCAGAGGCATAACACTACCTGACATCAAATTATGCTACAAAGCTCTAGTAACCAAATCAGCGTGGTACTGGGAAAAAAAACAGACACTCGGACCAATGGAACAGTATAGAGAACACAGAAACCAGCAAACATACTCACAGCCAGCTAATCTTTGATAAGGGCAACAGGAGCATACATTGGGGAAAGGACTGCCTCTTTAATAAATGATGATAGGAAAATTGGGCATCCATTTGTAGAAGAATGAAACTAGACCTTTACCACTTGCCATATATCAATATCAACTAAAAATGGATTAAAGACTGAAATATAACATCTGAAACTATAAAACTACTAAAAGAAAACATAGGGGAAACACTTCAGGAAGTAGAAGTGGGCAAAGACTTTATGAATAAGACCTCAAAATCACAAGTAACAAAAGCACAAATAAACAAATGGGATTATATCAAACTAAGAAGCTTCTGCACAGCAAAGGAAACAGTTAACAGAGCAAAAAGACAACCTACAGAATGGAAGAAAACTTTTGCAAACTATGCATCCAACAAGAGATTGATATTCAGAATATACAAAGAACTCAAACAACTTAACAGCAAAAATCAAATAACCTGATTTAAAAATGGGAAAAGGAGCAGAATAGGCATTTCTCAAAGGAAGATACACAAGTGGCCAACAAACACATGCAAAAATTTTCAGCATCACTAAGCATCAGGGAAATGCAAGTCAAAATCACATTGCAATATCATCTCACACCAGTGAGACTGGCCGTTATCAAAAAGACAGAAAATAATAGATGTTGGCAGGGGTCAAAGGGAGGGGAACCCTCCTACACTGTTGGTGGAACTGTAAATTAGAGCAGCTCTTATGGAAAACAGTATGAAGGTTCCTCAAACAACTACAGATAGAACTGTCATAAGATCTAGCAATGACACTGCTGGGTGTATACCCAAAGGAATGGAAATCAACATGTCTAAGGGATACCTGCACTCCCATGTTTATTGCAGCTCTATTTAAAATAGTCAAGCTATGGAAAAAAAATAAATAAATAAAAAATAAAATAGTCAAGCTATTTTGGACCTGCCTAAATGTCCATCAGAAGATGACTGGATAAGGAAAATTTGGTGTATATACACAATCGAATACTACTCTGCCATAAAAAGGAATGAAATCCTGCCATTCACAGCAACATGGATGAACTTAGAGAAAATTATGTTAAATGAAATAAGCCAGGCACAGAAAGAGAAACACTGCATGTCCTCACTCATAAGTGGGAGATAAAAAAAAAAATAAAGAAACAAACAAAAAGAAAGAAAGATACAACAATCACAGTAATTTGTGGAACTTTCAAATAGAGAGAATGGAACTGAGGCCACGTGAGGTGGGAAAGGGGGAGAGGGAGGGAGGTTAGAGAGAAATTAATACAGGGCCACAAAAAAAAGGATTACATAGTATAATGATAAATACAATAATTATTCTGATTTGAGGATAAACAAACAAGAGTATATCTTTGGCTCCTGCATATCTATTAATTTATTTTTTTTACTAATAAGCACGTGTGAACTCATCTTCCAATCCTAGAACTAAAACATTGAAAATAACATCCATCTACCTACGTGCTCTAGCCATTTCCTATTTCTCGTTCGCTATACTCCCAAAGTAGACACAATTGAAATTATTTTTTCTTTGCCCATTGAAAAATAGGTTTAGCAAACATACATATGCCAATA
Organism: Cynocephalus volans; assembly: GCF_027409185.1. NCBI lineage: Eukaryota > Metazoa > Chordata > Mammalia > Dermoptera > Cynocephalidae > Cynocephalus > Cynocephalus volans. Next base: position 94,080,847 of record NC_084467.1, read on the forward strand.
TTAATTTCTGTTTATTTTTAATTGCTTTTGAACTTAATAAAAAGGGCATCATGCCATAAAAAAGCATATCCCAAATGAATAATTTAATAAATTGCATTCAAATACTTAGTTATACATTTAAAAAATAAAAAGAGAAGAAAAAATGTGGAACACATTTCAGATGGTTAAGATATTTAAGTATAACAAAGGAATCTATGTAAGTATAGATATAAAAAAAATGAGGAAACATTTTTTGTAATCTTGGAGTAGGAATAGTCTAAATGTAACATCAAAACAGTAAACTAGAAAGAAGTTTAACCAATTTGATTGAATAAAAATTAAGTATAAGTATCTTGGAAAAGACAACTTGAGCAAAGATATAAATGACACTGTATGTGTGCCCCTTGAGATCCATTTTTCATTCTTTCTTAGCCTTCTGTCTAACCCTATCTGAAAAGTGCTCCCAAGGTCCACAGGAGTCACTGAAATTGACTACAATCATTGCTCTTGGGGGCCCTCTGGTTTCCCTTGAGCTCAGCCAATGGAGATCCCCCTGGCAATGTAGGGGAGAAAGGAGTAGCATCAGCAATATTACTTTTCTTGCTCTTTTCTGGATGGTCATCTAGAACTTGCTGCACCAATGTTCATTTTTCTTCTCAGTTTCTAGAAACCTCTCCCTTCCCTTGTCTCTCCATCCTAGAGGTAGTCAGTTCTGGATTTATCGTATGATCCCCTGTGGTACCCCTCCCCCATACCTTTTAAAAGAAGGTCTTGTGAGCTTCATAATTGAAATTTTTTTTGGCAATTTATCCTAATTTGTGCAATGTGTTTTCTATTAAGGCCATGACAGATACACTAGGAAAGAAACTGAAATGTGCATAACAAAGACTAATGTTTATAAAGTAATAACAGTTGTGATTTTAACAGTAGCTGCTATTTGTTGAGTGTTAACTCCATGCCAGTTAGTTTGCAAAACATATTCCAAGAATTAGTCTATTAATTCTCATAAAAATAGACCAAAGCTCAGAGAGATAAAGTAAATTGCTCAGGGTCACATGGCCAGTAATAGGAGTGTCGGTGTCCAAATCCCATCTGATTAGGAACTCACACTCAACTATAATGTTACACTCAGAAGACAAAAAAGATTAAGTGATTTGAATAATCACAACAATGGCTAGCACTTATGTAGCATTTACTGTTTGTCAGGAACTTTTCTAAACATTTTATTTATATTAACTCATCTAATCCTCAGAAAATCTTTTTAAGATAAGAAGGACTAAGTAATGTGCTCAGGATCAAAAAGCTAGTGAGCAGTTTTCAAATCTAGACACACTGACTTGAGGATCTGTGAGCTTTACCTCTACTTTCCTGACTCTCAGTAGTGAATAGAAAATTTTCTGTAAAAGAACTACAAATGAATATGATCGATATGTCAAATAATCAACAAATTGAAAATAATATTGAAATTTGTTTTTGTCTGCAAGATTGGCAAAATTATCGAGATTACACAAAACAGTTTGGGTGAGATTGAGGGAAACTGGACATGGTCATATGCTGTTAGTGGAAATATAAAATGGTATTATGTTTCTTGAGAACCCAAATATTTATCATAGGAAATCCATTTTACAAATTATGGAATCAGGCAGCACTTTCAAACTTAAGCTCCATAGATATACAGTACACATTAAAGGGAGATATTTTGGAATTATATTTTTCAGTTTTTAAAAAGCTTATAAAACTGTGCATAATATGATGCTATTTACATAAAATCGCACATGACATAGAGTAATATCTAGAAGATGTTTACTAAAATGTCAACAATGATTATTTCTGTGTGAGGCCAGTTCTTGACCCTTTTGATGCCTGTGTGAATTTAAAATTCCCCTCCAGGACACGTGGGCTGGACATTTGTTTCCATCAGCCGTTTGAGCCAGATGCGAGCATGAAGCATAGAGCCTCCCCAAGGTACATGGCATTTGCCTCTGGGTGGTGTTATAATTAAGTATTTTTTATCAGAAAAGAAAAAATATCTTTTTATTTGGAAAGAATAAATAAAAGCAAGCCTGTATTAGTCTGTTTGGTTGTTTATAACAAAATACCTGAAACTGGGTGGTTTATAAAGAAAATGAAATTTATTGCTTACAGTTTCTGAGGCTAACAAGTCCAAAGCCCATCTGGTGGTGGCAACAGTGACCCACGGGTCTCACATTGCAAGAGGAGAGTAGAGAGAGAGGGAGAGACATACTCTCCTCTTCTTTTAAAGACCTCAGAACCATACCCCTGACCACCATTTTTAATCCATTTGCTACTGCATGGTCCTACAATCCAATCTCCTCTTCAAGGCTCCACCTTTCAATTACCATAATAGGGTCTCCCACACTCTTAACAGTCACAGCGGGGGCTAAGTTTATAATACATAAAACTTGGGGGACACAATTCAAGCTTCTGGGAGTTTGGGAAGGACATAATTTAATCCACTACAATGTCTTTATGAATTTTTCTTACCCAACTCACAATTAAGTTTTTAGTTTTTCTGATTCTGGAGTAATAAATATTATTGACTTATTGACTTTGGCTATTATAGACCAATTTAGACCCTATGATTAATCACCTAAACTATGTTCTACCAATACCCTTAATTTTGTTCTTATGCGAGACCTCCTACAAATTCTCTAGCCCTTGATCAATTTCCAAATTCCTCTCATTTAATCCTACACTAAGCATGTTGAGGTCCTTTGGAGAATATTAAACAATCTTGTGGATGGTTCACAAATTCAGTGTATCTCAATCTAAATCACAATAAAATCTTCTTAATGCACTTGTTCAGATCTGTCTCCCACTCATTTCATAAAATATTGCAAACTTTTACCATGCTTTGCAAGCATTCTACCCAATATTCAACTCTCTCTTTTTCAGAAGGATGACTTGCCACCCACTTAAAAAAATTGGATGTGTCAACATTAACTACCTCAAACTAGAATTATTTGTCTTTCATCCATATTGTTTCTTTTGAAGCCAACTTCCATCTATGGTTTTATTTATTTATTTTTTCATTGGTATTTTGTTACTTTTTTTAAAAAAAAATTATAACATGAGTGATTGCACAGTGTGGGGTACAGAGTTGAGTATCACTACCTGTGCGCGTAATGTAATGCTCAAATCAGGATAATTAGTATATTCAACATTATACAATGTAACCATTTTTCATAGTAATTGGTAAAGGGCCATCTGTGGTTTTAATCGCATACCCTTCTGCCTCCTCTGGGACTTTGCTCTGTCTTTCCAAATCCTCAAGATCTTTCCCTCTATTGTTTCCTCTCTCTCAAATATCTCTCTGCACATCATGCCACATACACCCAAAGTACCTTCCTTGCTAATACTTCATCTCTTCCTTCTCAGAAAAGCTTCTTGAAAAAGTACTATAAAGCTGGCCCTCCAAATCCACGGGTTCCTCATCTGCAGATTCAACTAACTACAGATTGAAAATATTTTTTAAAAAATTTAAAAAATTTGGGCCGAGCCCGTGGCGCACTTGGTAGAGTGCTGCGCTGGGAGCGCAGCGACGCTCCCGCCGCGGGTTCGGATCCTATATAGGACTGACCAGTGCAATCATTGGCTGAGTGCCGGTCACGAAAAAAAAAACGACAAAAAAAAAAAAAAAAATTTAAAAAATTAAAAATAACAATACAACAATAAATTTTTTTAAAACACAGTGTAACAACTATTTACATAGCATTTAGATTGTATTAGGTATTATAACTAAACTAGAGATAATTTGAGGTGTACAGGAGAATTATATGCAAATACTAAGCCATTTCATGTAAAGGACTTGAGCATCCCTGGATTTTGGTATTGGGGGGGGGTCTGGAACCAGTCCCTGAAGATACTGAGAGACGATTATGCTCACGTTTCCAGTCACTTCTCCAGCCAGTGCACTTTCCCTTCAGCTGTCTTCACTTCTCTGAAACCACTGTGGTCAAATCCACGAGAGCCCAGACCATCTATTTTACTAAATCCATGGACATTTCTTGCAGTTTCTACACTGCTGGATCTCTGCTGCTTTTCATATAGTTTTGCCTGATTTCTTCTTTAAAATTCTCTATTTTTGTGGCTTCTGTGACATGTATTTCCTCATTGTATTTCATTAACCTACAATATCATTTTACTCTATTTCATGTGTTTCCCATTGTCTTTCGGTCTCTTTATTACAATCCCTCAGTTCCACCTTTAGTCTTATTTTAGTGTCCTTTATCAAATTGCTTACTGCAAGATTTAGGGATATAGCAGTGAGCAACACGAAGTCCCCACTCTCAGGTAGTTTGCATCCTACTTTGTGTCCGTGTGTGGTAAGGCAGGTCAGAGACAGAGAGACAGACAGTCTATAACAAAGTAAACAATGGAAAACAACAAGTTGTGATACGTGCTATGCAGAGAATTAAATTAAACTAATATGTTAGTGATTGGGAGTCAGAGGATGTTTCATGGAGGAGGTGACATTCGAATTAGGTTCTGAATGACAGAAGAAGACAGCCATGGAAAGTTGCCGGTAGGAATAATTCAAGCAGAAAGAACTGCTCATCCAATGTTGTAAAGTAATTCAGTATGTTTGAAGAAGACGGAGATGTCTCTTGGATTGAAATTCTAGTGGATAATGAGAAAAGGTGCAGCTAGAGAATATGCCAGATCAGCTGAGGCTTTAAAGCCAGTGTGAGGAGAATAATGCATAATAGGGAAGTGAAGATAGAACTTAACTTTAGAAGACCACTCTGTTTGTGGAAAATATATTGCGATCAGGGAGGAGGATCAACAAGAAGACCATTTGGGTGTCTTTTATACTGAACTGTTTAGGATATAACAGTGATCTCCTGGACCATTGAGAGTAGTAGCACTAGAGATGCATTTGGAGGTAGTGGTAGAAGATGCTGGTAAATTGACAATAAAGAGAAGAATCAAGGAAAGACTGGCTTGATCAATATGTGTCTGGTGATATGGAGCTGACCCTTGAACAATGTGAGGTTTAGGAGTGCCGAACCCTGCACAGTCAAAAATCCTCATATAACTTTCCCCCCAGATTGCAGCCAGCCAGGAAACACTGTGCACCCTGGCCCTGTGGGGGTTTGTCGGGGGGGGGGGGGGGTGCTTAAGTAGTAGTAAAGCAGTCAAGTAGTTAAGTACTTAATTACAGTTGTCCCTCAGTATCCCAGGGGGTAGGACTTGCGGAACTCTTGGATATGAAATTTCGACCCTCCATATACCTGGGTCCAAGTCCTGGAAATACGGTATTTTTGATCCGCAGCTGGTTAAATCTGCAGATGTGGAACCCATGGATATGCAGGGCCTACTGTGCTTATTTTTCAAAAATCTGTTTAAATTGACCCTGCAGTTCAAACCCATTTTGTCCAAGCGTCAACTGTAATTCATTAAGATGAGGAATGGGTCAATGGTGATGATGGCAGAGAAACAGGTATCAAGAATTCTGCTTTGGCAATGTTTGAGATTATTACTGACATGCTTATGGTAGTGTCCATTAAGAATTTGAAAGAGATCAGCCTGGAATTCAAGGGAAAGCACAATGCAGATAATTTGTATGCATATGACTTGTACTTAAAGCTGAGACAAGTTAAGACCTACTGAGAGATTTTGTCCATGTTAGGGAAGGGGAGGGTGGCATACTGCTCCACTCCAGGATTTAGTGATCAAGAGGGTGAGGAGCTGGCAAAGGAGATAAGAAGACAAATAACCAGAGTAATGTATGACAGAAGTCAAGAGAAAAATGCGTTTTTAGAAGGAGTGAATGAATAATGCTGCTTTGAATCAAATAAGATAAGAATAGCGAGGAGAACATTCGATTTAGACAACTTGCATGTCCTTTCTGACCTAAACAGGAACAGTCTCAGTGAAATGGTGAGGGTGGGGGCTCTATTACAGAAGGTGAGAGGACAAGGTGAGCAGAAATGGAGTCAGCAATGCTAGATGACCCTTCGAAGAGGTTGCATGATCAGCGGTAGGAAAGAAAGGAAGTGATAAGTAGGAGAGGAAGTCAGGTCAAGAGAGGATTTGGGCTTCTGTTTGTTGTATTTACTTGATTTTGTGTTTAAGACAGGTGAACTACTTCATATTTGTTGTATATTTCCGTAAGTCTCCAATATCACTCCATCCTTCAAGTTTGGAACATGAAACGTTTCCATATTCCTTTGTCTCCCTCACTCATATCCCATCAATTATCATAAACAACCAGATTTACCTTCTGTTTCTTGAATCCAGCTCCCTCTCTTCATCTCTGTCACCATTGTTTTGGTTCACTTACCTAGATCACTTTCCACTCTCCCTTCCCCAGGTTTGTTATCCTTTAAATCCTTTTTCTTAATTACAACCAGAGTCAAGCAGAAGAAATACAAATATTTCAATACCTTCAGTAAAAGGACTATTTCCCACTGACTACACAATGAAGTTGAAACACTGTAATAGGGACAAAAAGTGCAATCAACATCCTTAACTTTATGTCATCCCATGTCTTGCTTTAATATTTATCAGTGCTGTGGAATATTAAACTGCTAGACTTACTTTTTTGCTGAATACCCATTTTGTTTCAGGTTGAAGCATTTCTCGGGATGACTTTCCCATTTTTTACTGGATAATTCTTACTATTTAAGATTTAGATTAACGTTCCACTTCTTAAAAAAAATGTTCCTTGAAACCAAAAGATTAGATTAAGCATACCATGTCCATAGCAGCTTAAATATGTGTGTGTACACGTATTTATTATTGAATTTAAATTATCTGCTTAAGTATTTGTCTTCAACACTAATGTGGGGCCCTTTATGACAGGGGACTTGCAAAATTCACTTTTGTTGTCTAGAGTCATAGCTGGTACCCTACAGGCACTTAGTAAGTGGTTTTTAATCTGAACACTAGCTCACTATGCAGATCTAATGCTCAGTGACACTTATGCACTACAAATATCCTTTCCCAAATGAAACTTACATGCTCAGAAAGGCAACTTATATAGGAAAAAAACACAGACTTTGGGGAAAGAAGGGATAGTCTTAAAATTCTAGAACTACTGTTCATTGGCTATCTTTTAAGTCACCCAGTCTCTCTGAGCCAGACTGTCTTCAATTGTAAAATGGTGATACTAATACTTATTTTATGGTGTTACTAATATTTAGAAATATTTTCAGTAATAAAATAAGTAATATTTATAAAACTATACACCTAGTATAATGCCTGGCATATAAGGGTTTATAAATGGTAATTGTTCTCCCATTTGTAAATTTCAGATTTATTCCCTGAGTATTTATTAAGCACCAACTATGAGACAGACACCATTCTAGGCACTGGATCCAACAATAAGCAAGACAAACATGATTCTTACCACCACAGAATTTATATATTCTAATGGGGAAGACCAAGACTCAGCAGATAATTACGCAATGTGTTATTTAGTTACAATTATGAAAAGTGTAACCAAGAAACATAGTGTGCTATGAAAGCATCAAGATTGCCACCCATAACTTTCTTAGTTATCAGAGAGACTTCCTCCTCTTTTTCTGGTGACTCTCCTTGTGTCAACGTAGTGTAGTGTGTGGCAGGCTGCCTGCATAGTGCCTGTGGCCCCTACTGTGGCCCTGAGCCAGCCTTACAGTGGCATTGGCTATGGTGGTGACTGTGGTTATTTAGGCACTTGGTCAATAATATTACTTTTGATTTGGAGATAATCTATCAGTGATCAATATATGAGTATATCAAGAGCCTATTAAAGACAAAAACTGGGTTATGTACTGTAGTGAACAATAAGAAGCATACCCTGGTCTTTGGTGTCCAGGAGCTCAGTAGTGGAAGCTAGCCCTAAAATTAAGTAAACACATTTTCAAAAAAGAAGTGCCAGAGGAATTTAAAGGCAGAGATTTCCAGATGTGGATTGTTTCAGTTTGAAGATGGCATCTCAGGTGGACCTTTCAGAATCAATAGAAGTTTGAATGCAGACCCTCACTGCAATATCTAACAATTCTCACCAATAAATTATACTTTTCAATCTCAGAATCTTCCCTACTATCCAACAGCTACTACATTAATTTAAGACCTTATCATTTGTCACTTGGATTATTGGAAAGACTTCCATGTGTTTCTCCTTGCTGTTCTTTGAATGTGTCCCCCAAAGTTTATGTGTTGAAATTTTGATCACTGATGCTGTGTTGTTGGAGGTGGGATCTAATGGGAAGTGATTGTGTCATGGGGTCACCGCCCTTACGAATGGATTGATGCTGTTAATGAGGGAGTGTGTCTGGTATTGCAGGAGTGAGTTCCTTGTTAAAGGACTGAGTTCGCCTCCCTCTTGCTCTCTCTCTCTCACCTGCTCTCTGTCCTCCTGCCATGTGATGCCTCCCACCATGTTATGACACAGCAAGAAGACACTCACCAGATGTTGGCCCTTTAATCTTGGATTTCCAAGCCTTGACAAATGTGAGCCAATGAATTTATGTTCACTGTAAATCAGCCAGTCTGTGAAATTCTGTTATAGCAGCACAAAACAAAGATAATTCTCTAATCTCGTTCTTCTTTGTTTCTAGGGTAAGCATTGCAAAAAGACAAATCCAATACTGTCACATACCTGCATTAAATCTTTCATGAGCTTTTTAAGTTTTCAAATAAAACCCAATATTTTCAATGTGGAATTTGAGTTTTTGCATGATTCGAGTTCCATGGTCTAATATACAGTGTAATTTCCGCATGCTAAAATGTAACCATAGCAAACAATGTACAAATCCCAAGGGGCTAATACTGTCTTATCACTCTGCTTTTCTCCCTTCTTCTTCTCCATTTTATTTTTCTAACTCCTACTATGATTCTAGGTTCAGATCATAGGACATCTTTCACAGGGAGCCTTTGCTGGCTCTCCTGCAATTACGGATAGGAGTGTTCATCTCCTCCCATAAAACTCTTGCCTACCTCTACCATAACAACTGTCTTCAGCACTCACTTGTTTGCTTGTCTACTTGTAATCCTCCTTCATTAGACTGTAATCTTTTGCAAGGCAAGGACTATGTTTTTTTGTGTATGTCTCCAATACTTAAAAGAGTCCCTGGCATCAAAAAAATAAAAAAGAAATAAAGAAGACGTTTTGTGTGTGTTAATAAATACATGAATTCTTGAAGTAGTGAAGGTATTCCAAATCTTAATATTAAACTGAGCAAAACAGCTGAAGAAGGAAGGTGCCACTCATTGGAAAAGAGAAAACAATCTTATTTGGCAAGAGCAGAACTCTCTGGAGAAGAGCAACAATACATAACAAGACTAGAAAGAATATGGAGCAGTGCTATTAGATAGAACTTACCATAATGATAAAAATTTTCTATTTTGCACTGTCTAATACAGTGGCTATTAGCCACGTAGACTGTAGGACACTTGAATGTCGTTAGTGCAGTGGAGGAACTAAATTTTGAATTTTAGACTATTTTAATTCATTTAATTTTAAATTTAAAAAACTGCTGTGGGGTTTACTATATTGGATAGCACAATAGAGACAAGTGTGCAGCAGGCCTTGGATATCAGGGTAATGAGACAATACTTTCTGTAGGTAATCCAAAAAAATTGAAGTATTCTGGGCAGAAAATTAACATAATCCAACGAGTGTCTTAATGAGTTATAAAAGCTAAATACTGCGAAGCAATGATATAAAGGTATGAAAATCATACACTGCTATAATTGGTATTCTGGTTTATTTCTTCTAGAAATTTTATTTTTTGTCTCTCACTTTAACTGTGTAATGAGGTGAAGATAATGGACAATAATTTTTTATCTAACTTACTAATGTAAAATGATAATGTAATTTTTGGAAATATTACTAATAGAATTGGAGTAAAAAGCTTGAATATCAATTATTTCCTTACTATCTAATTAATTGGATAATAAAGTTTACAAGTTGTAATTTAAAAATATTTTTACTTTTCATTGCATATATTTTATATAATAAATAAATAATGTGTTCAGCTGATTGATCTACATCCAGAAAAAATTTAGTATTATACAGCTACCTGGCAATGGCTTAGGCAAAAGGTGACCACATTCCCATTTTCCTGGAGGCAGTCTCAGGTCCACCTGATGTAAATCAGTTGATATCTATTAAAAGATTTTTAACTTCCCCTTTCTGCCTCTCAAGTGTCCATCTTTGGATAATAAATTATATGGTCACTATCTATACATTCCTATCACAAATTGCAATATACTTTTCTTTTAGAAAATATGTACATTAGACTACTTTATAGTAAAAACATTCAATACACTCCTATTTTTTCTTTCTCTGTCAGAAAAAGCATGAGCAGAGAGTATGAGCTTCTCACTGAGGTAAAGGAAGTTTAGAAAATGAGGTCAAGACATTTTGAGCATATTTGAAATGCTTATGTACACTGAACTATGAATTTAGTTTCTTTCTTCTATGGTTTACCAAAATAAGTCAAAATAATTGTATAGAGCATTCAAAACAGTACTCGGCAGAGCCTAACTGTTTAGTGAATGTCAGCTGTTATAATTCTTGTTATTTTGTGTCATGACTATTAATGTTGATTTCCAGATCTACTGCTCCTCTGGGAAGGTTCAAGCATCCTGGGGTGAAGTTTGCCCAGCTAGATCACACTCAGCATTAGGTAGCTTGGGTGGCTTCAATGCTCGGCAGGACACTCGAGCATCATGAGATTTTCTGCCTTCTCCTTGGACATGACTTTAAACGTGTACAGAACAAGGCAGGTATAAAGCTACACTAACAGGACTAGACTGAGCGAGGGAAGAAATATGTCTGCAGTATCCGAAGATTTCTTAAGTAGGAATCCTTGCATTTATATATCAATATAATGCTCCCCCAAGTGCTGCCTATTTATACACCCAAAGCAGGTTTGCTCAAACCCATTTCAAAAAATTACAGTGGCATTATAATATGTGGTGAGGCCAGGGGTTTTATATCACTTCATTTCGATAATACTTATATTCCTGCCTCAGAACCATGATAATTAAAGACGATGTTTAGGAAACACTGTTTTAAGACATAGTAACTCATTATTTTCTGACTGATTTAGAGATCATAATAGATGAAATGTATTGGGAAAATGTGAACAAAAGAACAACAAAAAGGCAAGTAAGTTAATTTAAAACAATGCTTTTTTAGATATTAAGAGAATTAATGAATTAGGGGGAAGGAATAAAAATATAAGACATCTATGTGGAAGTGAAATGCATTTGGGCAGGGAGTGTTAGGTGTTTGCTTGTGTTTCGTTCTTTTTTTTTTTTATTTTAACGTAAGTGTATGATCCAAGAGAGGAAAAAATTTCAAACACACCAATGATGTTTGGATAGAATTTAAAACAATGGATGAAAGAAATGCAGAGCTGTATGGAAATAGTTTGGGAGAGTAAATTTGAAATCGGTGCATCTTACATGAACGAACTTGGCCATCAGCAGGAGACAGGGGCTAGCATGTGAACAGAGAATTGTTAGAGGGTTTGTTATGACAATTATGCCTCCAAAGAAAATTATAGGCTTCTGAAAAAGAGAATGTCAAGATCTAAATGATTCAGGATTCTTTTTTTTAACCACTTGGATGTAGAATGATTTGTAGATGGTGAGAGGCTACAAGAAGGTAATAATTAAATTGAATCAAGATGAAAAAAGAAGTTAGAACACAATAGGGGCAAGGTGCAAAATTAGTGATTTGACCTTCTTATTTGTCCTTTAATAGAGAGGTGAACATCACTGGTATTATTTCCAGATAATACTAAATTGGGACATATTAATAACTTCAATGAGGGTAGACAAACAATGCAGAGATTCCTATACAATAATCACATGAACAAACATATTAATAAGATTCAGTATGGGAATCCATCACAACAATATTCACAATAACCAAGAGATGGAATCAACCTAAATGCCCATCAACGAATGAAGGGATAAAAAATCTGTGATACAAATACACAATGGAATACTATTCAACTGTTTAAAAAATGACATCCTATCATTTGCAGCAACATGGATGGAACTGTGAAATAAGTCAGGCACAGAAAGACAAATACTTCATGCTATCACTCATATATGAAATGCAAAAAAAAAGAAAAAAGTGGCTTTCATAAGTAGAGAGTAGAATAATGGTTACCAGAGGCCAGGAGGGGAGGGGGAGAGGGGATGAGGAGAAGTGGTGGAATAATGGGTGCAAAACTATGCTGTCTACCCTAAGGGAATCATTGTGCAGTATATGTACATATTGAAACAATACATGGTACCCCACAAATACGTACAAGTAAATGTTAAATTTTTTTAAAAACTTAATTTAATCAAAATGATTAAGCAGTTAAATAAAACAATGTGTTGACAAAATACATTGTTCTTATTTTCTTTTTGCTCCTCCATGCCACCTGATACACAGTCAATTTTTATATTGAATCTCACAATAATTTTCCTTAAATTTCAGATGTTTAGACTTTCCCTCAATGTAGGATGGTGATTTTCATTAGTCTTAAAGGAAATATGTTCTAAATTTAACACCAATGTTATGTCTAAAGACCCAGGCTCAGTCACCCATGGCCCAGCCAACACAACTTGTGAGAAAATGTTACTGGTATTTTTGTCAAGGACCAATGGGGAGATTAGGACACTGAGGGAAAGAGATGCAGTGCTGCAAAGATAAGGGAAAATGGGGAATTTCCCAGGAGAGCAGAACCAAAATATTGTCAAATGAAAACAGACTAGACTTACACAGGAATAGACATTATTCAGGAGAAAGGCTATTATTGCAATAGGGAGAAATCTCCAGTCTCAGAAATCTGCAAGCATCTCAAAATCAACAGAAAGAAGTTTTTCATTTCTAGGGTAACATAGGCAAGCAAAGATAAGTAGAATCTTAGAAAGAGTAGTTGGGCAAGCAAGGGGAAAGGACTTGTTGGATCTAACAGGAAAAGTGTCTTGCTGATTCCCAGTGGAATCTGATGAGGAAGACCCATTTCACTCTTTACTGCTTGCTGGGGCTTGGAGGCAGACAGAGTTCAGGGGTCTGCAGGAAGGAGAGTGGCCTGGCTCAAGTTTGGTCAAGACAAAGCTAAGATAAGAAACGGGCAACTGTGAACACTTGGTTAGTGGTATAGTTTGAATGTCTCATGTTGGAGCTTGATCCCCATTATAACAGCATTAAAGCAGTGGGAAATCTGACTATGATATTTGAAACAAGGGGCCTTTAAGAGGTGATTGGATCATGAGGGCTAGGCCCTCATAAATAGATTGATACATTCATGGATTAATGGGTTGATGGATTAATGAGTTATCATGGGAGTAGACTGGTGGCTTTATAAGAAGAAGAAACATGCTAGCCCCCTCTTGCTCAGCCCTTGCTATGTGATACCCTGCTTCACCATGCAACTCTGTAGAGAATCCCCATCAAAAAGAAGAGCCTCACCAGTTTAGCCCCCTGGATCTTGGAGTCCAAGCCTCCAAAACCGTAAGAAATAAATTTCATTTTTTATAAATTACCCAGTTTTAGGTATTCTGTTGTAAGCAAGAGAAAATAGACTAATATACAGTCAGTATTATGCCAACACTATAGATATCAGACTAAGATACATACTTGGGTGGGAGGTAGTAGGCAAAATTCGAAGGGAAAACAAGATCATGGGAAACTAGTATAGAAAACAGGACTTGTTTTCAGAGGTAGGAATACAGGATGATGGAGTCCACATGTTGGAAATATTAGCACCAGGGCTTGTAATCCTCACCCACTTCCCCATTCATAATGTTCCCAATGCCCTGCATTGAGACAGTTACCCAGCAAATGAAAGAGAAGGTAGGAAAATAGAAGAAGCTTCTTATTGGAGCAGAATGAGCAATAGAACAAACTACTCAGGAAATAAAAATATATATGTTCATAATATGGTTCCATTATTTGAATTTTTTTTCAGAAGTCACATTGTAATAAATATTTTAATTAAAAATTAAGCTATCTAAAATATCATCTGACAAAAGTTTAAAAAATTGAATTAGAATTGTTCTGAATTATTCAAGAAAAATGACTGCCAATCTATGTTCACCAAGATGGGTGTATATTCACAATGATAGTAATGGTGGTAATATTTATTGAGTATTTACTATGTGCTAATCACATTATAACATGTAATCCACTCAATAAACTAATATATAGATATTATCATTATTACTGTTTTGCAGAAAATGATACGCTTTACTACAATCCCATCAGGTAAGAAAACAAGACTCTGAACAGTTAATTACTAGAGATCACATAGCTCCTGAAGACAGCACCAGAGTTTGAATCCAGGTGTTTCTAATTCTAAAAGCCATGCTCTTTTCCCTGATTCTGTACTGGGTAATACACTCAGTCATATTCCAATGAACATGTTTTCTTTATATGAGGTTCTGCCTTAGTCAGACCATTCTTTACATACACACTCATTTAAACTAGACAAATAGATTTAATATACTCAGATCATTACCACTGGGATCTCTGGAGGCCGCCCTTTTTGGTGTGAAATCACCTTACTTCACAACCAGTCAGTCCTGATATAACCTTTCCACTATGTCATCTCCAACTTTTTTATGGGTTCTTGAGGTTTGCAGTCTGAGTCTTTTTTGCTCGACTCAATATCAAGAACCTTGAGAAAATAATGACAGTATCTTTGACATTTCCCAAGGATTCAAAGACAACACTAATGAATAATATTTGTTATAAAATTCCACAAAAATTTTTACAAATTAGTCAATGTATTTAATAGAAACAATGTCTAATGCATAGAATTATTAACTGTACTTAAAATATACTATCATGTTTCAGTTATACTGTTATTTAAGGATTTGGGAATTGGGGAAAGAAAGGAAAAAAGTAACTAACATCTATTGAGAACAAACTACGTGCCAGCTATTTCATACATAGTATTTTATTTAATCTTATTAAATATCATATACTTGAAGTATTGCTGTCCCTCTTATTTAATTAATATTAAATAAGGTAACTAAGACTAAGAAGTGAAACAACTGAGTGAATATTGTCAATATGTTTATAAAACTGAGACTTAAAATAAAATTTCTATGACTTAGAGCCTATAGTTTTCTTATTCATGCCTGCTACATTCAGTCATCTGATAACCTCAGAAACTTTCCAATTGAAGATTCTGTATCACTAGATAACAGAATAAACTCAGGAACTAATCATGTATTTCAAAATTAATTTATCTAAATTGCAAGATTTTAGGATATCCTGCTACAAGTATCAAGCGGCCTACTCTTAAGATGTACATTAAAGACATTTGCAAAAATTTAAAAACAATTTCACCCTTCTCACCTTTTTTTTTTTGTTTTAGAAAATATAGCTATTATTCATGAAATATATAGGTTAACCTGTAATGAGTTTATTGTTGCTATTTAAAATAAATTAATATTTTAATTATCAGTTTTAATTGCTAATGGAGAAAATATCTATAAATATAACCCACATAAACAAAAACAGTTTGGTATTCTCAAGAATTTTTAAGAGCAAAAAGGAATTCTGAGTCTGAAAATTTTAGAACTGCTCTTCTAAGCCAATATCAGTGTCTTCTAAATTTCTAAAGCCATCAAAAAACACCTAGAATTGGTTAATAACTTCAGTAACATTGTAGGATACAAAATAAATGCCCCCAAATCAGTTGCATTTATATACTCAAATAATGAACTAACAGAATGAGAAATAAAGTAAGCCTATTTACAACGGTCATGAAAAAAAAAAATGCCTAGGGATCAATTTAACCAAGGAAGTGAAAGACCTCTACAGCGAGAACTACAAACCACTTCTGAAAGAAATTAAAGAAGACTCAAAAAGATGGAAAGATATTCCATGCTCTTGGATTGGAAGAATTAACATTGTGAAAGCATCTATTCTACCCAAAGCAATCAACAGATTCAATGCAATCCCCATCAAACCACCAATGACATTCTTCACAGAAATGGAAAAAACAACATTACTTTTCATAGGGAAAAACAAAAGACCCCGAATAACCAAAGCAATCCTGGGGGGGGGGGAAAGCTGGAGGCATAGTACTACCTGACTTCAATTATACTACATAGCTATTGTAACCTAAACAGCATGGTACTGGTATAAAAATAGACATTCAGACCAGTGGAGTAGAATTGAGAACACAGAAATCACCCCTTAGGTGATTTAGCCATCTGATATTGGACAAAGGCAACAAAAATCTACATTGAGGAAAAGACTGCATCTTCAACAAGTGGTTCTGGGAAAACTGGATATCCATATGCAGAAGAATTAAACTAGATATGCACCTCTCATAAGACACTAAAATCAACCCAAAATTGATTAAAGACTTAAGTATAAGACCTGAAACTGTAACATTACTAAGGGAAAATATCTGTGAAACACTTCAGCAACTAGGTCGGGGCACAGACTTTATGAATATGAACCGAAAAGCACAAGAAGTAAAAGGAAAAATAAACAAATGGGACTATATCAAACTAAAAAGCTTCTAAACAGCAAAGGAAACAATCAACAGAGTGAAATGACAACCTACAGAGTGGGAGAAAAACTTTGCTAACTATGCATCCAACAAGGGATTAATATCCATAATATACAAGGAACTCAAACAATTATTCAGTTAAAAACCAAATAACCCAATTAAAAAATGGGCAAAGAGCATTGCTTTGGCTATGCGTGGTCTTTTATTGTTCCATATAAATGTCTGAATAGTTTTTTCCATTTCTGAGTAAAATGTCTTTGGAATTTTGATGGGGATTGCATTGAATTTGTATATCACTTTGGGTAGTATGGACATTTTCACTATGTTGATTCTTCCAATCCAAGAGCATGGGATATCTTTCCATTTTCTTGTATCCTCTCTAATTTCTCTCAGCAGTGGTTTGTAGTTCTCATTATAGAGATTTTTCACATCCTTGGTTAACTCAATTCCTAAGTATTTTATTTTTTTGGTGGCTATTGTAAATGGGCAGGCTTTCTTGATTTCTCGTTCTGCATGTTCACTATTGGAGAAAAGAAATGCTACTGATTTTTGTGTGTTGATTTTGTATCCTGCTACTGTGCTGAAATCATTTATCAATTCCAGCAGTTTTTTTGAAGAGGTTTTAGGCTGTTCGATATATAGGATCATGTCATCTGCAAACAGGGACAGTTTGACTTCATCTTTTCCAATCTGGATGCCCTTTATTTCCTTCTCTTCTCTGATTGCTCTGGCTAAAGCTGGAGGCATAACACTACCCAACTTTAAGCTATACTACAAAGCTATAATAACCAAAACAGTATGGTAGTGGCATAAAAACAGACACATTGACCAATGGAATAGAAAAGAGAATCCAGAAATCAACCCACACACTTACTGCCATCTGATCTTTGACAAAGGCACCAAGCCTATTCACTGGGGAAGGGACTGCCTCTTCAGCAAATGGTGCTGGGATAACTGGATATCCATATGCAGGAGAATGAAACTAGATCCATACCTCTCACCGTATACTAAAATCAACTCAAAATGGATTAAGGATTTAAATATACACCCTGAAACAATAAAACTTCTTAAAGAAAACATAGGAGAAACACTTCAGGAAATAGGACTGGGCACAGACTTCATGAATACGACACCAAAAGCACGGGCAACCAAAGGAAAAATAAACAAATAGGATTATATCAAACTAAAAAGCTTCTGCACAGCAAAAGAAACAATTAACAGAGTTAAAAGACAACCAACAGAATGGGAGAAAATATTTGCAAAATATATATCTGACAAAGGATTAATATCCAGAATATATAAGGAACTCAAACAACTTTACAAGAAGAAAACAAGCGACCCAATTAAAAAATGGGCAAAAGAACTAAGTAGGCATTTCTCTAAGGAAGATATACAAATGGCCAACAGACATATGAAAAAATGCTCAACATCACTCAGCATCCGGGAAATGCAAATCAAAACCACATTGAGATACCATCTAACCCCAGTTAGGATGGCTAAAATCCAAAAGACTCTGAACGATAAATGCTGGCGAGGCTGCGGAGAAAAAGGAACTCTCATACATTGTTGGTGGGACTGCAAAATGGTGCAGCCTCTATGGAAAATGGTATGGAGGTTCCTCAAACAATTGCAGATAGATCTACCATACGACCCAGCTATCCCACTGTTGGGAATATACCCAGAGGAATGGAAATCATCAAGTCGAAGGTATACCTGTTCCCCAATGTTTATCGCAGCACTCTTTACAATAGCCAAGAGTTGGAACCAGCCCAAATGCCCATCATCAGATGAGTGGATACGGAAAATGTGGTACATCTACACAATGGAATACTACTCAGCTATAAAAACGAATGAAATACTGCCATTTGAAACAACATGGATGGACCTTGAGAGAATTATATTAAGTGAAACAAGTCAGGCACAGAAAGAGAAATACCACATGTTCTCACTTATTGGTGGGAGCTAAAAATTAATATATAAATTCACACACACTCACACACACACACACACACACACACACACACACACAAAAACCGGGGGGGGGGGGAAGAAGATATAACAACCACAATTACTTGAAGTTGATACGACAAGCAAACAGAAAGGACATTGTTGGGGGGGAGGGGGGAAGGGAGAATGGAGGGAGGTCTTGGTGATGGGGAGCAATAATCAGCTACAATGTATATCAACAAAATAAAATTTAAAAAAATAAAATAAAATAAAATAAAATTTCAAAAAAAAAATGGGCAAAGAAGCTGAATAGACATTTTTCAAAGGAAGATATACACATGGCCAACAGGTACATGAAAAAATGCTCGACATCACAGTCAGCAGGGAAATGCAAATTAACATTACATGGAGATACCACCTCACCTCTGTTAGACTGGCTATAATCAAAAAAGATGGGTGAATAACAAATACTGGTGAGGGTGTGTAGAGAAGGGAACACTCCTACGCCATTGGTGGGACTGTAAATTAGTACAATCACTATGGAAAACAGTATGGAGTTTTCTCAATCACCTACAGATAGATCTTCCATATGATCCAGCAATCCCACTTCTGGGTATACACCCAGAGGAATGGAAATCATCATGTCAAAGGGATACCTGCATTCCCATGTTCATCGCAGCTATGTTTAAAATAGCCAGGACATGGAACCAACCTAAATGCCCATCGATGGATGACTGGTTAAGGAAACTGTGGTATATATAAACCATGGAATTCTACTCTGCCATAAAAAAGAATGAAATTCTCTCATTTGCAACAACATAGATGAGCCTGTAGAAACTTACGTTGAGTGAAATAAGCAAAGCACAGAGAATAAATACTGCATGTACTCACCCATGTGTGGGAACTAAGAGAGAAAGAAGTAAGGAAAGAAAGACCACAGTAGTTCGTTGGACTTGCAGAGGGAGAGAACATTCCTTGGGCTACAAAATGGAGTCAGGGAGAAAAGGTAGGGAGAGGGAGGTTGGGGGTAATCGCGTGGAGGACACGGGGTACAAATGCAATTTGTGGTAATGGGTATGCTGCCAGTATGAATCTGGCCTTCACATCATGGGCATGAGGGGTGACAATCAGCTTTGTATCACATGAAGATCCGTAACCAATAAAAATGAATGAATGAATGAATGAATGAGTGAATGAATGAATAAATAAATAAATACACTTCTAAAACCAAAGGGGAGAGAAAGCTTAACTGCAAAGCCTGGGAGCTAAGGTTTTCAAGAATTATTAGTTTTATATTCATTTTGTATTTACAACAATTTCTAGGACCTGCTTTGTGCCCAGTAAGCATGCAATACCTCCTTAACAAATAAATTGCCTTATTTAATACCCTGACCCCCAAATTCAGATACACCATTAGGAAGAGGTGTGTCCAGTAGACACAGAAACATGTTCCTAAAAATTAAGAGAATAAAGTCCCAATTTGAGATCACATTGCACAACATCGCTTAAATAATAAATATGGCTTATCCAATTCTTCAACAAATATTTATAATACTAAGTGCAAAGAACTAGTTTTAGACACTAGGGAGTCAGAACTGAATATGATCAATAGAGTTCCTGTAGTCTTGGAGTTTATGTTTTGGGGAGAGATGGCCATTAATCTATAATTTCACAATTAATGGTTGAATTATATTTGTAATAAGTGTCACAAAATAGACATATATGATATTATAAGATCCTACATGACACATAGAAATGAACCTAATGTCAAATGCTGCTTCTAGAAGCCAGAAAAAAGGCTTAGGCTAGCTTCTTACTGTTTAGAATAAAAAGGGAAACGGCATTAACCAATACTCATTCTGTGTAGCACTTACCCAATTTTTATTCATGTAATTATTAGCTCAGAATTATTTGACTAATGCCTGTTTTCTCCACTAGTCTCTAAATTCCATGAGATGAATGACTATTTTGTTCACAGCAGAACTCCCTGAATCTAGCAAAGCACATGAAACATGGTGAGGCATGTTGGGTGCTCAATAATACATTTGTTCAGTGAATAAATGAACAGCACATCTGTCCATAAGGCTTACTAGAACTTCTTATTAGATTCACATACACATTGAGCTTTTTAAAATATACAAAACTGATACTCAAAAGAAGTAACAAGGGCTAAGGATTTTTAAACTGCAATTAATTTTTGCTAAGCAAGAGCCTATTACAGTATATTAATGTGCAAAATATACACATCCAAAACAAACGTAGTCTCCTAGGTGTTTAGCATCTGTCAGTGAACAAAAAAAAAAAAAAGAAAAACAATAAAGAAACGACCGTGACCTCACGAAGGTTACATTCTAGCAAAGTCATACGAAGATAAACTAAATTTATAGCCATATGTAGTTAAAATTGCAATATATTTGGAAGAGATCAAGACAAATCAAACTTAGGAGACAAAAGGTTAAGGGAATGTATTAGTCTGTTTGGAATGCTATAAAAAATTACTATAGACTGTGTGGCTTAAACAGCAAACATTTATTTCTCACAGTTCTGAAGTTAAGATCAAGATGCTGGTGATTTGGTTCCTGGTGAGGATCCTTTTCTTGGCTTGCCAATGGCCACCTTTTTCGGGGGGAGGCTGGTCGATACAGGGACCTTTCACCTTGGTGTTACAACACTACGCTCTAACCACCTGAGCTAATCGGCCAGCCCAGTGGCCACCTTCACAGAGTGGAGAAAGAAATATTTTTCTCTGTTTATCTTCTTATAAAGCTACTAATCCTGTCATGAGGGCCCCACCCTCATGACCTCACCTAACCCTAATTATTTCCCAAAGACACCATCTCCAAATATCATCACAATGGGGATCAGAGCTTTAAAATATAAATTTGGGGTGGGGGGGACAAAATCCATTGCACAACAAAGAATAAAGCACATAATTTATGCTGTAAGATAAAAGGAGAAATGATTACAGCATGGCTGAAAGAGTACCCTGGACTTAGAGGTATAATCATAGCTACAAACACTTAGAAATAGACATCAAAGTGAGCAAGAAGCCATTGTGATCATTCCATAGACTAAGTTGAATAATGTATAAGTGAAATATGAGATTGATTTGAGAAATATTTAAATTTTTTAATTCATAAAATATTAACAGTTTGACAAATTGCTGTCTAGGAAATCTAACATTGCGGACATTTAAATGAATATATTTTCCCAAACTAAAATGCAGCAAACCATACCGTGCTAGCAGAAGAATATGACGAATGGTCTGTTTTACCCATTTCTCTTTCTAGGTTCTGTGAATAAACTTAATGTAAAGTAGGTATCGGTTGAACTATCAAGAGGATAAAAGATATCATAGCTGTTTCTAGAAGAAAACAATTTGAAGAATTAGTACATTATTTGCTGGAACCAAATATTCTTTTGTGATTACTCAGATTTTTAGCATTCAGGCAAAACACCCCATTTTCCTGAATAAAACAAAGTAAATGAGAGAAAACCATTAGCATTTATTAACTCATGCTCAAAATAATACTGCCATCTTTGGAGGGAAAAATAATGTCACTGCTTTTGTATGATTTTTCTGTGATCTCACCAGTAGTTTGAATATAGGATCTAAGTAAAGATATACCATCATATATTTGTAATTATAATCCCATTGAAGAATAGTAAAAAACTAATTCGTGTTTTCACAATATAAAGAAAAACTTAAACTTTCAATAACATGGTCTTATATTAAAAAGTACTTGAAGGAAATATGAAGTTATAGATAGCATATAACATATATATGAACTATATGTATATAAAATACAGACCATACATGTATATGAAATATATATTATCCTTGTATATATAGAGGTAGACAGATGTGTTTGCATATACATATATATATATTTGGTTACATGTCTATATAAAATAAGCTAGTAGTGAGGTAATATCTCCTACAAACAGTACTTTATAGCCTACAACTCCTTAACAAGACTATTGATGTTTAAGGCTTAAGTCTAAGTGTTCCCTAATAAAATATCATTAAGGGCCACAAAATATGATTACATTGTGTAATGCCGAATATACTAATTATACTGATTTGAACATCACATCTTGCTTACACGAATTGATATTCAACACTGTATCCCACAGATGTACAATCAATTATATTTCAATTAAAAAAATAAAAGAATGGTGGAAATTTGATCTCCGGTCAGAAAATTTTAAACATAGTACTTTAAAGATTAGATCAAAAGAGCAAATTAGTGAATTATAAAATAATCCTAATACAGGATGGAACAGAGAAATGAAAATGTGTAGAAGTATGAAAGAGAAGATAAAAAATATCAAAGGTAGACTGAGATGCTAAAAAAAACAAGAACCTACATTGTACGATTAATTAACAATGTGTAAGAAGCAGTAAGCTCATGTTTCTCCTTTCTTTGATCGTAACTCAAAAAGTCTAGTGAATGAGGAACACAGGACTTCAGTGGCAGACCGAACAGAAAAAGAAAAAAAAAAAAAAATAGCTAAAAATGTGAAAGCCTCAGGCTAAGGGACAAAGTTTGCAGTGGGCCTGACTCCTACTTGTGTACCAAAGGCTTAATCAAAGTATATCACAGCAAACTCCCATTGCCTCCAAGCTGAAGTCTGACTTCCAGGATTTTCTGGGAATGGTGACACTGGCAGCTTTATGTTTTTGAGTGGTCTACCTCAGGATGCCAGCCACTGACTAGAAGAAAAGAGTCCAGCCCCCAGGAGTAAGAATTTAAAATGAAACACTCAGGAAAACTGGTCCTCACCAAACAAGTTAGAATTCCGATTCTGAGATCCACCTCTAAAGGATAAAAGGATGTGTACTCTGGAAACCAAAACCAAATCCCTCCATCAAGGATAAGCTGTGCCTCGGGCAGTTGGTACACACGTAGGAGTCAGGCCCACTGCCAACTATCCAGAACAGAAGCAACTGAGGAAGAGGGGAAAACTAGAGGACACAGTTCAATGCAGATGGTGCCGTCAACAGGACAAATGCAAACAGAAAGGAAAAGAACAATTCGATGAATGAGACAAAAGTATGAACAATAAGCAAACTGGAGAAACAGAGAATTTATTAAAATGACAACACAATTTGTGGGATAAAAACAGAGGTTGATGATAATATGGTAAAAAAAAAAAAAAAAAAAAAAAAAAAAAAAAACAGGTGATGAGCAGAGAGGAATAGGGAGAACAAGAGAGAAGAGTAATAGGGAGAACAAGAGAGAAGGGGCATGAGAGAAAGAGAGAAGACTGGGAGACCGTGGAAGTCACCTCGGGTTGACACATTTTTACTGCCTTCCTGTGGAAAAATAATTAATGATCTTAACAAAATTCTGCTTGTAAAGGCCTTCACGTATCTACTTATTTCAAGCTAAATACTTGATACATTCATTTCTTAAGTCTCCCAGCAGTAACATTAGCATATAATCAAATAAATACTCCAATAAAACCTAAGATCAGGTTAAAGGTTATGTATAAAATGTCTGCCTTTTTACATGCTATTAACAGTTGGATAAATAAAGGGGTGCCTGGGAAGACTCTCAGTGTTCTTCTAAAACTGTGTTACTTAGTGGTACTTCTCATTGCTGGTGGTACCTCAAGCTTTAATACCTTTACCCGGGACATTGATTTGTGTATGTATGCTTGTGATGGTAGGTAACTTACTATAGTACCATTTTATAAAAATAAAGATATTTATTTTAAAGATTTTATGTATTTTGAACATAAACATAAGACTTCAAAGAAATTCATGCAGACACTGCTCATCAGATCAAGTAGCCCGTATACTTTAGAAGAAAAGATGTAAAGTCCTGCATTGGGTCTGCTTACTAATGGAGAAAGGGAATACCATAGTACCCCCGAAACTGTACAAAATAATTAATATCCCCTTAATTTTAACTTTTATAATGTGGACAGACAATACATAACTAAAAGCTGAAGGTAAGATTAAAATTCCTTTCTAGCTGAGGTTATTTCATTCTTATCCATTGAATGGTACTGACAACTTGTAGCAAAATTGACTGGTTTTAATTCCATGTGCTTTTATCCACATGCCCCTAACCCCCCAAGAAAATCCTCCTACACAGATCAAAACATCTATATAGCCCAAGAAGAAGAAAACCAAGAGTAAAACAGTCATTGTTCCTTCAAAACAAATGAAAGTCTGAAGTGTGGTTGGGGAAGATGTCCTTTGTTGATTGTGACTCTTTTGACCACTTATGATGCCTTCAGCTTAAAACATATGGCTCAGATATTTCTCATTGCTTCTAGGTTTCTCCTGTCTCAACCAGAAAGAAAATTTATGAAGACAAGTTCACTCTTCTAACACAATGGCTTTTGAGATTCTCATTTGATTGGGATATAGAGTTTGTGAAGATTGGGAGGTTAACCAATGATAATACTTAGGAAACAAATTAGGAACATAAATTGTTGACTAAAAACAACTGCTTCCTAGGGATCCAATCCCACAGTAGGTGGGAATGAGTAGAGCATGGTTCCCCCTGGGAATAGAGAACATTCTGAGATGAATTACAAGTAATAAAAGAAGAAAGCCACATTCTTAACTGATGAATGGAAATTCCTGAGAAGAAAAGTCCTCATTTGTACTTCTTTCTCCTTTTATGTGAGGCTGATTTCTAAGACGTTGATTTTATTGTGTAAGCTGCTGCTTTTCTGCTCAGATTTGACTAAATGGAGAATTATCGCATAATTGTTGTGATTATTTTTACTCAATTTTAATAAATGCCCTATTATTTAATCAGTTCTTTACACCATTTAATTGATATATTATGTTAGAATCTGTTAAGATGTGTAAAATATACGTTAACCAAAGTAAGAAAGGGGACTTTCCCTTCCCACTCTCATTCAATCTGCAATGACTGCCCTCCCATCACCTTGCTATATTCTTTCTCCCTTCTCCATTTCATTTTTCTGCATAATACTTATCACCATATAACATACCACGTGTGCAAAATAAGCCTAATTCTAAGATGACCTCCAGTGAATCCCATGTATAAACCCTTACTCTCGAGTCCAGGCAGGACCTGTGTCTTGCTGCTATGCAATAGAATATGGCAAAGGTGATCAGAAGGTCTCTCCTTTGATTAGGTTATGTTTATAAGACTCCTTTTTAGCAGACTGGAGCAAGAGCTTGAACTGATAGTCTTAAAGAAGGAAGCTGCCAGGTTGTGAGAGGCTGTGACCATGTAACAAGAAACCATGAGGCCCTCTAGGAGCTGAAAGTGGCCCCAATGACAGCGAACAGGAAAATTGGAACCTCAGTCCTATAGCTTCAAGCCACTATATACTGCCAACAATCACATGATGTTGGAAGAGAACCTGAGGTGCAGAAAGGAACACAGCCTGACCAATGCCTTCACTTAGTCTTGCAGAAAACTCAGATAAGCCATGCCTGGACTGCTGATCCATGGATACTGTAAATTAATAAATTCATGGTGTTGTATACCACCAAGTTTGTGGCACTTTCTTACCCAGTAATAGAAAACAAATATACTATGTGATTTATTTATCAATATATCTGTATACTTCTTGTCTGTCCCTCATCCCAGGAGCTCCAGGAGAACAGGGTTGTTTGTTGTTTTGCTGTTGCTGTTTTGTTTGACCTACTTTTTAAACCAGTGTCTCCAGTGCTTGGAAGATTCCTCAACACCTAGCAGGCTTTCCATAAATATATGTTAAATGAAAGAATATTTTGGAAAGGTTCAAGTTGTTATTAGTGAATATATCTTACCTTAAGGCTGCTATAAAATAAAATTCCAGATAACATATTTTAAAATGGATTGACAATATATAAAGAATTGGTTTCCTTCTATCCATAGCTCTATTTAAAATTTCAATTAGAAATTTCATTTTTTTAAACAAAAGTGAAACATTCAAAAATTATTTTATCATGCATTCCACTAGCATATGAGGGCACTTCAAAAAGTTTGTGGGAAATCAGAATTAAAGATAATACAAATCTTTCTGTGAACATGTTGAAGTGCCCTAACATATGTTGAACACTTACAGTGTATGGGTAACTATACCAGGCACTGGGGAGCGCAGAGCTGAGGTGACTCACTTCTTTCTCTTCTGTCCAGTATAGGAAATAAGTAACCCACAATTATGTAAAAGTACAAGGAATTCTCATACTAGTGTTATTAGCAAAAACGGTCAAGAGTACCAACAGCTGTCACTGCTGTGCCGTGTGCCACACCCTCTGCAAAGCACTGCACGTCTGTTACGTCATTTTGTTCTTTATGGCCCTATGAGAAGCTGCTGTTCGTACCTTTGTTTTACAACTGAAGATAGATTCAGCTAGATTAGGTAACCAGTCCATAGTCACAGTAAGTGACCAAGATGAGATTTTGACTCACATCCACCTAATTCTAGAGCCCCCAAACAATCGGTATACTAATATTTCCCAAACATTAATGTGAATAAGTATTGCTGAAGAGTTTGTTAAAAATGAGGATTCTAGAAGCTTTTTCTCCAGGAAATCTAGGACAAAGCTCAGAAGTACGTTTCTCTCTTTCTTTCCCTCTCTCTCTTTTTCTTGAGCAATTATACAATCGATTCTGATTCAGGGCATCACAAGATCGTACTTTAAATACCATGGCATTATAGTATAAGTCCAGTCTTAGGGAGAGGTAAAAAGGAAGGCTTCCTGCAAGAGGTAACACTTGATAATATACAAACCAAGTAGGAACGGGGAGGGGAGCAGGTTAATGTCTAGGCCAACATCCTAATACACAAAAAAGTCAAAAAACAAACCAAAAAATCCATGTAGACTAGAGCATGCTCCAGGAGACATAAATGAATCTGGATGAGACTCACTGTGGGCACGGGGGTGTTTAGGGAATCAACAGGAGAGGAAGGTAGAGAGGGCTGGTCATTTGAGGCCCGTCTGCCACCCCAAGAAAGGATTATCACATAGTGATTAAAAGACAAACTACCTGGAGTCAGTTCCAAGCACCTCTTTTAACAGATTTGAGAATACTGATAATTTATTTATCTGCTCTATGACTCAGTATCCTCATCTGTAATTAGAGAAAATAATTCTACTGAGAGACTTATTTAATAAAATAGTATACATACAGCACTTTGGATAGTGTCTGGCCTACAAGCATACAAATAGACATTAGCCATTAATTTTATGTTGAAGTCAGTATGTTGCTCCTGAGTAATTTTTATGTCGTGTCTCTCTCTGGTAGCTTTTTAGTGGCTGGATTCAATGGAAGGAAGTTCTGAAAGTTAGAGCAGTTAGAAGACCATTTAACATGTGCCAAGAGTGCATAGTTTAGATAGGGATAGAGGAGCTGGGTCAGTTTTCAGAAATCTCTTGGAGTAAATTACAGTACTTGGTAAAAATTGGATGTTGGGAGTTAGAAAAAACGAGGATGACTTCCAGATTTCTGATTTAGGCAATTGGTGGTTTCACTAACGCATTCCCTTCACTGTGCCTGAGTATCTGCATTGTTAGGTTGTGATAGCAGATGTTGGATTTTTTATTTCCCTTTCATTAGCTGACTGTGTAAGGGGGGTGGTAATTTCCTCGGTGCTGAAAGCAACTTCATTGCTTCCTCTCCTCCAGGAACACTAAAACAGCCGATTTCATAATTTCTTCAAGGTGCCTTAGCCTTGCTTCTTCTGGATGTATCTGGATTTATATCAACATACTTAAAACCTTGTTGATAACACCTGGGGTAGACTGTCAACTGGAATAAGCCTCCTAGCAAGTGTGCGCCCACCTCCTCTCACTTTTAGGTTCATCAAACAAGCATATGGCATATGTTTCTGTCATTGTCAAATTACTGACACACACCACAGAAAATGCATTGCATTAATTACAGGGCTGTGTCACAAATACCTTGACACCTGAGCTGGTGCAGGTACCCATTATGCATGCACTAATGGTACACCTTGTATCTATCCCCCAAAGCCCAACTACAAAATGCCAAACATTTGTCATCATGAAGCGAAATCGTTAGGGAATATGGGTGACTTTTGACAAGTGTCTACACTTGAAGAACTCTTAATGAATAGCAAATCATGGTAGCATTTTTATGTATATAGTGAAATAAATGCCTATTTCTAATATATATAGATAATTAAAGAGAAGTCCCTGATGCTATAAGAGACTCTAACCATTATCCCATAATAACAACTTTCCTCAATGTATCCTGTTAGTTGCCCCTGAAGATTCAGAGCCAACTGGCTACAGGTTTATACATAAACATGAGGAATGACAGTGGCGCATAAAGTAATAAAATGGGAACAAGCATATATTTTAGAAAATCAGAATGTGGCAAGATGAAGTATTGATGTGAGGAATAAAAATTGGAGACCCAGTGATCAGTTGGCAGGTTACTGCTGGTAAGAAAAAATGAGGGTCTGAATTAGAGCTGTGATGGCAGAGATCAGTTTGGTGTCAAAAGAGGTAATGCAAACACAGCATGTCACTTTGACAGAATCCACAGGTGTCATTCAACAGCTTAAAATATGCAAGGGTTATCTCTCATAAAGAATAAATTCAACCTCATTGACATGGCAGCCTTATGATCTCCACCCTACTTATTCTATTTTTGTTACAAAGGATGAAATGTATCATGCTATTTTTCACTAATTCATTTCAAAATCCCACTGAACAAATAGTTATTGAGCACCTACTATATTACCTACCTGTTCCTCCAATGTCCACTACTCTAGTGATATAACCACTCAACATGAATTAGAAATCTGAAAATCACTTAGTCACACAATCAGTGAATTTACTGAGAACCTACCATATTTTGAACACCATTCTAAGTACAGGGGATATGATAATGAACACAATAAAGTACCCACCTGCAGGGGATTTACAATCTAGCCAGGGGACCACAGTGCAAAAACAAAATGAAATATTTGCTGTGTCAGATGGTTCTAAGTACAGTGGAAAACAATAAAATGTGAGGGAATGGGAACTTAAATAAGGTAGTCAGGGAAGAATTTGCTGCCAGGGTGTATTTGAGGAAGGCCATGTAGAAGATGAAGAAGCAAGCCATGCAGGGATCCGAAGGAAGAGCATTCATAGCAAAGAAAAGTGCAAATGCAAAGCTGTGCAGTGAGAGCATGTCTAGGGCATTCAAGGAGATCTCGTATGACCGGAGCAGAGTGAACATGGGGGAGAGAAGTAGAAGATGAGATGACAGAGTAAATACAGGACTAGATTGCATCGACCACTGCAAAGGTTTTAGATTTTACTCAGAACAAAAATTTCGAATAGAAGAATAATACAATGTGACCTATATTTTTTCCTAGACAACTACAAAACACAAAGATGGAAGCAGAGAGGCCAGACAAGAGAATATTACAGTAATCCTGGCAAGAGGCAATGTTACTGTGGACTACATGACAGTTGTGCAGTTAGGAAGAATCACTGGATTCTGGATATGCTTTGTTTACTTGATTGATTCACAGGTGAGATGTAGGGTGCTGGAGAAAGAGAGAACTCAAGAAGAACTCAAAAGTCAAGTTGTCATTTACTAAAAGGGGGACGACATTAGGAGGAGCAGGTTTCAAAGAAAAGACAAAAAGTTGGGTTTTAAACTACTAAGTCTGAGATGTCCATCAGAAATCAAAGTGGACTTACTGAGTAGACAGTTGGATATAGTCCTGTGTTAAGGGGAAAGACCCAAGCTGGAGACATAAATTTAGACGCTGTCATTTTTGCTTCCTAATAAAGTAGACATTAGACATCTATGTAAATTTAAATCAATTTCAAAGTTAAAAAAATCATTCAATGAGTATCACTAGCCACACTTCAACTTCTCAACTTGTCTAGTGATATCATATTAGACAACCCAGATATGGAACATTTCCGTCATCTGAGAAAGTTCTGTTGGACTGCACTAGATTGAAAGTGTGTAAGACATGAGACAGCAGACTTGAGAAAATCACCAAAGGAGTGAGTGTTTTTAAGTCTGGAGAGAGAAAGAGGGTAGGTAGGAAATTTCCTTTCCTTACAACCCCACATACAATTGTTTACAAAATTCTTCTGATTTTACTCTTAGAAATGTATCTAGTTAGCTCCCTTTCTCCCCTTCTGCTTTCACTTTGTGTTTTCGACCTTCCTTCCTCTTGTTTGGATGATAACAGGAGCCTCCTGACTGATCTTTCCAGCGCAGGTCTGTGTCCCTCGTATTCATCCTCTACACCTCTAAGTAAAGATCTGACTAAGTTATTTTCCAGTTTAAAAGCTTCTGATAGCTTCATTACAGCCTATAAAGTCCAGATATGGTCTTATGACATATAAACCTTCTTTAACCTGCTCCTTCCCCTTATCTTCAGCCTCATATCTCCTCATATCTACCTTTAATGTCCACATCACAATTGTTTTGCAGTGATGAATACATTAATTACCCTGATTTGATCATCACGCATTGTATACACGTATTTAAATGCAACTCTGTACCCACAAAAATATGTAATCAATATGTTTCAATAAAAAAAAATAACTTTATGATCCAATAATAATGGATTCCTGGCCATCCCGTACCCTTGCTCTGCTTTTCCTAACTTCTGTTTCTCAGCTCCTTCTGGTCTCCTTTTTCTGAGCTAAATTTTTCACCTTTGACAGACTAACTTTTACTCATTTACAGGGAAGAGCTCAAGTGTTGCCCCTTCTAGGGTCAGGTAAGATGTTCTATCTCTGTGCTATTCTAGCACCCTACACTCCTCTCTATCATAACATTTAACCCTTGTTACTGGAATTATTTGTTTATACATCTCTACAGCAGACTACAGTCTCAAAGGTCAGTGACTATACTTTCTACATGTTTCTACCTGAAAGGCTGACTACACTACCTAGCACACGGAAGGCAAGCAATGTCTGCTCTTTGAACTGAAATGAAAGTAACAGAATGAGACTTTGTGGTTTCCTGGGATATACATGAACTATTCTTACATGTTTGCACATGCTATTTCAAATACCCTTCTTATTCTCTGATTTGTCCTACTCCTTCTCCTCTTTCAATGCCATTTTCTTTGAAGCTTATGTGTCCTCTCCCAGACAATCTCATCCTTTCTTCAAATAACAGCCCTTAGCATTATTTGCATGTCTCCAAGATAGCACTTTTCACAGTCTACAGTAATAATCGTAACTCTTTGGCTCTCCTCCTTAAGTTTATGTGCTTAGCACATAGAAAACATTCAATAAATGCTTGCTGAATACATCTTTTAATTATCATATTGATTTACTAAGAGCTCCTGAAGTGGATAGTGTTATATAAACTACTTGATTGCAAATAAAAAGTGTGATTAGAAATACATTTAAATTAAATTATTTTTAAAAATTATTTAAATCTGGAATGGGCTTTGAAATGAATCCAATTTTATAGGTGAACTAATATCAAGAATGTTTAAATTAGTTTTAGACCAGAAAGAAAATTTTGGATATCCTGTCCACCACCCAGTCTCCCGCTTGGCTTCTCCTAGGTCTTCCACATCTAGCTTCTCACCCTATTCTCCCAGCAGTGCTACACTTGTATGTACATTTGGTATGACAAACAAAGATAAAAATACATGTTTCCCCAGCTATGTATTACAGTGGCGCTTTGATTATGAGGTTAAGATTTATGCCTGAGTAGAAACAAAGCTGATACAATATTTAATTTAAAAAATAATATGAATCACAAGCACAATCCCTTCCTCCTCATAGGACTCTAAAACCATCCCATACTTACTGAATAAAAAGAAATGGAATGATCAGGTTTCTTGTAATAAATTGTTTCAGAGCCAAAACAATGCTCAGAAAGAGCTGAAAAAACTTCTGTCTCCTGAATGTGCAGCAAGACTAACGACTGCCACGTGGAGCTGAGCCTCTTACCATCCATTTTCCCACAGACGATTTAATTGTATTAGAGATTAATTGTCTAAAAAAAAAAAGAAAAAATCTACAGACAAAAACAATTCCCACAATTTAGTCACATGCATACACCCACAAATATACACTCATACACACAAAGTGGACAATGTGCAAAAATAAATTATACTAATTTCCCCCGAGAAACTACCAGAGTTATATGTGGTCATACCAAAAACATTAAGAGACCTAATAATGAGCATTTACCAAGACTGAAATGGAGATAATTACTACTATCCAATTAAAAACATTTGAACAAAAAGCAAAATACTTGTAAATGTCATTGATGCAGAGTCTTAACCTTCAAATTATACAATTTTCCTTTTCAGGAAACCGGCATTGGGGTGCATATCTTTTAAAAGTATTCTCTAAAAACATGAAGTAAATGACTTGGCCATAGTTCTAAATTGAAATTATTCAGACTATTTTTGGTTTCCAAAGAAACCTAATTATGTATGCTTGATTATTCCTTTTTCTTTTAGTTTTGCAATACCTCTGCTTGAAGATTTTTGTTTCAAAAAACTGTTTAATACATTTTTCTTAGTAAAACTGTTGTTTAAAACTAATTTTCTATTTTTCCACATAGGCATGAGTATGAATAAGAAATTTATGTGAGAAACTTCCAGGATCTCGTTTCCTCTGGGATTAGGTAGCATAAAGGGGAAAAGGGTCTGAAAATGGTAGGTGTTAGAGCTAGGATTATACATCAGCATTTAACTTTTAAATGTAGCACTACAAACTCTGCAGATTTGGTTATGCTTGGTTGTTAGATCACAAACTCTGCTCAGTTCAAACTATGGGCTCAGTTCAAGATTACATTTACTACAGTTTACTCCCAGAGCAACTAATGTGTTTTAAAACAAATCTAAACTTGACAAAGAAGCAAAGGATACATATGGCTTTTCGTTGCCTCTTTGTATTCTTCTGGACCATGTCCTGAAGTTCGGAGTTCTCAGAAGTCGACATGGAGAGAGAACTTCTCTGGGTCAGAAGCTCCTGGAATGTTGGGCTCCCCGACTTCAATATTCAGAGCCATGTCAGTGCATAGTATCACCCTGTACTCTTCTGCTCAGTTAACCACATCACAGGGCCTGCTTTTCATGGTATGGTTCTTGAAATTCTTGCTGTACTGGCACAGAAACAATGCCCCCTTCACAATGTGTGCCTGACTTGCAGATCCTACATATTTTTACTTATTTCCAGACAGGAGCTTTAGGAAGGAGGCCACCCATAGACAATCATACCCAAGGAATAAAATTGTACTTGTATCCTTACAGGAAAATAAATAAGAGCAGTAATATTATCAGTGGTTATAAGGCCCTTCATTATCACTTCTCTTTTCCTATAGAGAGATAACATTGGAGGAAAAAGAAGAGAAATCCACTTTCCGTACCCTCAATGTGAATTATACGAAGGAATGATTATACAAAGGTCTGCAGTGATTTGTTTTTTAAACTTAAGCCTTTAGAGACTGACAAAAATATATCCATTATTTGCTAAATATTATATTTTTAAAAGCAAAATCTATCTTTTACAAAGCCAATATATGTTAAGTGCTTTATATCATCCATTTGAAAGAAAATTTCAAAAGAATGGGGATAAATTAATATTTCTGTCAAGTAATTTTGAATTCTCCTACCATGAATTATTTAAAAACTTGTAAAGAACTAATATATATTTTCAAAGTATATTTTACATTAAAAAACTAAATATTTTTATTCCAGATGCCATATTATAAATAATATGAAGGTCATTTTAACATATTTTTTCCTTGTCGAAAGAAGAGATTTTTTTTTTTTTGCCACAGCTTCCCCACCCACCCCCTGATAAAGAAAATAATTATATAAAAACTTTTTTAATAGTCTCTATCTGGTGTAATGAGGTTCTGAGTATTAGGAAAGAATATTATCAACTTTAAAGGAATGGCGATCTATTGCAGATTCTTCGAAATTGGTAGACTGACCCAGCCATATAACCAAATATAAACCCAGGCACCACAACTCCCCAGTATAGCCAGGTTTTCCCAACTATAAAGATT
The DNA here is from genome assembly GCF_027409185.1 of Cynocephalus volans. Taxonomy (NCBI): domain Eukaryota; kingdom Metazoa; phylum Chordata; class Mammalia; order Dermoptera; family Cynocephalidae; genus Cynocephalus; species Cynocephalus volans. The sequence continues at coordinate 94,115,228 of NC_084467.1, forward strand.
GTTTCCATCATTGTGTCTGAAATACAGTCTGGTCACTTGAGCTCTGAATTTTTCTCATGTTGGTTCATCATTAATGTTCTTCTCAAGGATATCATAGAGTGATTAGTGTTCTAATAGATGTGAAAACAGGGTGCAATGAGGAAATGTAAGTGATGTTCCCAGCTCAGACTGGGGGTCTTTTAAGAGACATTGAGGGAAAAATAGTATGTAGTCAGACAAATAAAAGGTAATGGACATTCCAGAAAGAGGAGGAATTACATGAAAAAGGATAAAGAATTGATATTTAGTAACAAATGTAGGCTAGGTTTAGATTCTGGAGGGTGTTGTGTGACTTACCAAGTGTGGACCATACCCAAAAAAACAGAGCAAAAAGAAAACCTACGGAATGGGAGAAAATATTTACAAACCATTGTAGAGCTAGGGCTAGGGATCACAGACCCTTTGAACCCGTTGTACAAACCCTCCACATACAGGTCTATGAGCTAGGTAATAGGAAAAGATCCTTGGAGCCATGGGTGAAGAAATAATAGGCTTTATTCAGAGCTAGGAGCAGCCGCCCTAGTGGCTTCCTGGAGTGTCTTCAGAAGCTTCTCGTATCAGAGACGTTAGTCCTTTATACTCAAGCCCACAATCCAAAACACCTTCAGGGACACAGAATCCAATGCCAGGATGTGAGCAGCAGCTTTGGAATCGCCCCACTGTTCCCAATTTCCATATAGGAGATGGCAGACTGGGCGGAACTGGGCATGAGCAATCACATTAGACAATAACAAGGAACACCTGGGTGCACACCAGCATATTCACACCAGATACCCGGCAAGACTCTGAACATCCGAGGGGCCTTGACCATTTTCTTATATTTTCCAAACACCATGCATTCAACAGGTGATTAATATCCAGAATATACATGGAACTCAAAAAACTTAACAGTACAATAAATAAATAAATAAATAAACCAATTAAAAAATACATAAAGGAGCTGAATAGGCATTTCTTAAAGATATACAAATGAAAAAATGCTCAACATCACTCAAAACCACACTGAAATATCATCTCACCCCAGGTAGAATGGCTGTTATCAAAAGACAGAGAATAACGTACACTGATGAGGATGAGGAGAAAGGGGAACCGTCCTACACTGTTGGTGGGACTGTACGTTAGTGCAGCCATTGTGGAAAACAGGGTGGAGGTTCCTCAAACAACTAGAGAAAGAACTGCCATGTGATCCAGCAATCCCACTGCTGGGCATATACCCCAAGTAAGGGAAATGACCATGTTGAAAGGGTACCTGCACTCCCGTGTTCACTGTAGCTCTGTTCACAATAGCCAAGAGTTGAAACCAGCTGAAATCGCCATTGATGGATGACTGGATAAGGAAAATGTGGTATATATACTCAACGGAATACTACTCTGCCAGAAAAAAAAAAAAAAATAGAATGAAATTCTGTCATTCACAGCAACATGGATGAACTTGGAGAAAATTATGTTAGGTGAAGTAAGCCAGGCACAGAAATATAAATACCTCATGTCTTCATTCATTAGCAGGAGCTAAAAAAATAAAATGAAATAAACAAGTATAATTTTAAAAAGAAAGATACAATAATCACAAGAATACTTTGAACTTTCAAATGGAAAAAACAGAAATGAGGTTAGTAGAAGGGGGAAAGTGGGGCAGGGGAGCTTAGCAAGAAATTGGTAAAGGGCTATGAAAAATGATTACATTGTATAATGTTGAATAAACTAATTATCCTGACTTGAGCAACCCATATTGCACACAGGTATTGATATTGTACAGTTATGTACAATCAATTATGTTTCAATAATAATAAAAAAAACATAACTAGAATGAGTCAAAAAAGGATTCAAACAGAAATAAATGAACATAATTATATTTTTAAAAGAACTGGATGAAACGGATGCAGAGAATAGATTTAATCAAGTTGAATCTGGAAATGATGTGGAGAGTAGATTTAATTAAGACTAAAGACTAGTTTAGAATTAACTAAAATGCATTCCATTCCCCAGGGAAAAAATGACAAGTGATTGAATTAAGGCAATGGCAAGGAGAATGCAGACAGATGAATCATAGAAAGGGCAACTAGACTGCAACCATCAAGAAGGGGAAAGTAATGCACAGTAAGAAATTCAGAATAATTCTTAAGCCATTGACTTGAAAAACTACATGGATGATGCCACTTCTCATTAAGATGTTGACTTAAAGCAGCGGCGGTTTGGGGAGGAATCCAGTCTTTTTATTTTTATCTCATTTCTCCTTGCATAGAAGTCTCTGTGAGATTATTATCATTATTACTCCATGCCACAAATAGGAAATTTAATACTGCCATTTGCAACAACATGGATGGACCTAGAAAGAATTATATTGGGTGAAACGATTCAGTCACAGAAAGAGAAATATCACATGTTATCACTTATTTGTGAGAGCTAAAAATAAATAAATAAATACACAAATAATCGGGGGGTGGGAGGGAAGAAGACACAACAATTACAATTCCTTGAAGTTGATACAACAAGCAAACAGATATGAGGTTGCTGGGAGGGAGGGCGGAGAGGGAGGGGGAGGAAGGTTTTGGTAACAGGCCCCAATAATCAACCACATTGTATATGAACAAAATAAAATAAAATTTTTTAGAAAAAGAAACCTAGTATTCTTTTCAGATTATTCAGACAATAGTTAAATTCCATGCCTAGCATACTGTTGGAAATCTATGGTTCAAGCTCAGAAGAGAGCACTCATGTGAACATTTAAGTGTAAAACTTTCCAGCTTTGTAGTTGACGTCTTGAAGGTAGGCCTGTCCACCCAGTTATAATGTGCAAAGTGAGAAGAAAAGACCAAACACAAAACTCTGGCACAAAAACAATTTTCTAGGTACAAGGCGAAAAAGAAAAATGTGTGGAAAAAAGCAAGCACTCAAGGTAGAAATGCTTTAAAGTTTGAAATCTGCAGATAGTAACGCATGGCGTGTGTCCTCTGGATTGCGTATCTGGGCAGCAGTGGCTTGGAGCAGAGAAAGTGTAGTGTATTTTCAGGGCTGATTAGGAACAGAGTAAGTGGAGACAGAAAACTTGAAACTACTTTTTAAAGTAGATTTGCTGTGAATGCACAGTAGAGAGTGGCAAGATTTGGGGAATAGACTGGTTTATTGTTATTGTTTTAAGATGAGTAAAACTTGGACATGAAGAAAAAGTTACCAGGTAAGTATAAAGTGAATATAAAGACTGATAAAAGAGGAGACAAGTGCTTGAATGTTGTTAGAAGATGAGATTTTCAGCAAACATGAACCGATAAGCCTTAACAGAAACAATGCTCTTCTTCCACTAAGTAGGACTGTTCTTTTCTGTCACTACCCACATCCTACCATTTCGGTTTTCAAAACAAGTTTGGATGGTGGAAATGTATGAGTAAAGTTGTTTATTTTTGTTTTAATATTATTTTAAGTATTTTCAAGAATTTGAAATTTCTCTTCCCAACAATAGTCTCCAGCTAATACATGAAGTATGAAGATCAAATTTTTTCCTTTTTGTTTACCATTGATTGTAATCTTTATATCTCTTTTATTTTGTGGTAAGATACAAGTTACCACAGACAAGGATGAAGGGTGAATTAGAAAACCTTGTTCACTTCATACTCCTACTGCTGCCCCACAGCTCTAGATTACACTTATTTCTACCCCCCATCATTGTCTTTCCATTGCCTCCAGACTACATTTCTAATCCTCGGTTCTTAATCTGCTCGGGCTGCCATAACAAAACATCATAGATTAGGTGGCTTAAACAATAAAAGTGTTTTCTCAGTCCTGGATGGTGAAAGTCAGATCAGGGGGGCAGCATGGCCAGTTTACGGTACGGCTCTCTTTCTGGCTTGTACATGGCTTCCTTTGCTATGTGTCCTCACATGGTGGGGGGGGGGGATGGAGAGAAGGAGAGAGGGGGAGAGAGAGAGAGAGAATCTTTTTCTCTTCTTTTACAGACACCAGTCCTATCAGATTAGGGCCCCATGTTTATGACCTCATTTAATAACCTTAATTACACTATCTCCAGATATAGTTACATTGGGGATTAGGCCTTCTACATATGAAATGGGAAGGGAAGCAGGACACAATCAGTCCACAGCATTGGTATAACAGTGAAAGCCCTTTATGAAATGATTTCAACCTGCCTCCAATCTTCCTTTCTAGCCTCATCAACTGTTGATCATTTGAGGATGCATAACTGTATAGCACATTAACCAAGCCTGGAACATTGTTTAGTGGAGGAAACCCGATAACAAGTTCATAGTCACCTCATTGTCTATGGGCTGAGGTAGCACAAATGGACTTAATAGAACCTGTCCACAGGGAGAGGGATCCTGGCCCTTGGGCTGTAGGACTTACTATTCTATGGTACAGGAAGCAAGACCAGGGGCTTGTCGAAGGCTTTCAGTTAGAGTAGTAAGAGGTGGTGAAATATCCCTCTACCTCCTAGGTAGCCTGCAAGGATATTCATGCCTTATGCCCTTTTCCATTTATTTATTTATTTATTTATTTTAATTTATTTTTTTTTATTTTGTCGATATACAATGTGATTGATAATTGTGGCCCATCAGCGAAACCTCCCTCCCTCCTCCATCCCCTCCCTCCCACCCAACAATGTCCTTTCTGTTTGCTTGTTGTATCAACTTCAAGTAATTGTGGTTGTTATATCTCTTCCCCCTCCCCCCGGTTTTCTTTGTGTGTGTGTGTGTGTGTGTGTGTGTGTGTGTGTGTGTGTGTGTGTGTGTGTGTGTGTGTGTGTGTGTTTGTGTGTGTGAATTATATATTAATTTTTAGCTCCCACCAATAAGTGAGAACATGTGGTATTTCTCTTTCTGTGCCTGACTTTTTTCACTTTTATTATTCTCTCAAGGTCCATCCATGTTGTTGCAAATGGCAGTATTTCATTCGTTTTTATAGCTGACCTTTTCCATTTATTGACTCTCCCTTTCCGAACCATCTTTCTATGCATAATGCCGGCCTATCTGGGTTGCAGCTGCCGGGAACCAATGTCATATCAGGCAAACCCTAATCTCTCTCGTTTCTACCCTTCCCATACATCAGCCACTCAGAGCTGATTAGTTTTTCAAAATAGTTATACTCTTTCACAATTCCTAGTGTTTGAGTTCTTGATCTTCATGCCTAGGATGTCCTCTTCTTCTCTTCTACTTAGGGAACATCTTCTAGTAATGTTTCATTTATGAAATATTCTCTACCACAACACAGCCAAGAGAAATCTCTTCTTTATCTTACCACAACATTTGTAGTATTCCTCTATTACAACACTTATAAGAACTATGTATTCTGTTTGCTGAATATGAATTTACTAAAGGTAAAAATCATGACTTATTCTTCCTTGTATTCCTAGGGCTTATTATCATGCATGGAACATATGGTAGGTGTTTGATAAAGATATGTTGAGTAAGTCTCCAGTCCTTGAATTCCTATAAGCAAGTGTAACCTATAACTCACACTGTATTTATTTACTGATTCATTGATTCATTCTTTCAGCAAAAAGTTATTTGCTGCTCTCTATGTTCTAAGCATCATGCCAGGCCCCCTGTGAACAACTGTGAAGATCTAAGTAGAGTCTGGATTCAGAAGGACTGAATTTACTTCTGGACTTTGCCATTTGCTAGCATGTGATGCTGGTCAAGATACTTTATCCCTTTAAGCTCCAGGTTCATTATATATAAAATATATGTAATAGATCATAGTGCTTTCCTATGCCATGTGTTATGAGAGCTAAATATGACAAATCAATTTTAAGTGTTTAGAATTTTTTGATATATTATAAACACTCACTAAAGAACATTATCTTTCTTTTCCTGTTTCCTCTTGTCATTGTTACATAAAGAATGATTATTGCTCTTCACACAGAGCTCTTCATTGTACAGAGAACAATTTCTCCTTCACAAAAACACTGCAATATTATTGTTAAAGGGACAAAATACTAGTCTAGAAAAAAACTAAGTTGTTTGATATATGCATTAAAGGTGAAGAATCAGGGCTGAATCTCATCCATTGGAGGAACTGCAATAAGTGAAGTAATAAAGATATGCTTTGATGGAATGGTTGTTCTGGATCAGGCACAGTGCTGTATGTGGGTTCTATTATTTTCCCCTCATTGAACCATGGAGTGTAGATACATTTTATCACTGTGGAAACTGAGGCTTGGAAATCTTAAGTAAGCTGTCCAAAGTCACTTCCTTTTCCACCCATGCTTCACCAGGCTATTGATTCTCATTTTTTAAAAATGGTTATAATACTCTGGCAATTTCTATTTTATTTTATGACAGTTTTTTGCTTCCTAATTCCAGTTACACCTTTCTGTGCATTCTTAAAGAATAAAGCAATATGTAACACATCACATTTTTGCTTTTTGGATATATACTTAGAATATTTTTATTTTGAGGTTTTTCTCTTAAAGAACTATGGAACTCTAAAGAAAAATGAAAATTATCTGGGAAATAGTAAAATCAGAAAATAGCAGAGAAATACTGAGAGATAACACTGTATTATTGATTATGAAGAAAGTGAAATATGCACTGGGGTGGTCTGTGCAATCTCAAATATGAGCCAAAGGGAGAAAATGTATGTGACGGTTGTCATGAGCAGCCCCATTCATTTGGCCCATTTTATCTTACCTTAAGATCCCATATAGCCTCTGTTGGTGATTACTATATACAGTCATACACTGCATAATGATGTTTTGGTCAATGACGACCTCATGTATGTCAGTGGTCCCACAGGATTATAAAGGAACTAAAAAAAATCCTTTTCTGTGTTTAGATATGTTTAGATACACAAATATTTACCATCATGTTACAATTGCCTACAGTATTCAGTACAGTAACATGTTGTACAGGCTTGTAGCCTAGGAGGCATCGGCTATACCATACAGCCTAGGTTTGTGGTAAGCTGTACCATCTAAGTTGTATAAGTACACTTTATGATGTTCGCACAATGACAAAATCACTTAACGATGCATTTCTCAGAGAATATCCTCGTTATTAGAAATTGCATGACTGTACTTAGATTTGGAATTTCTTCTGGTTCTCCATTTTTGTTATGTAGTACATGGGTATTCCTAGTAAATGGTAATTGGATGCCCTGTGTTCTGATTTAACAATTGATCTTGATATTTCATTTTTTTATTAAATTGTTACTGTGGGTGTTATAATAAAATAAGCCAGGAAAGATGGATCTAGAAGACCTCCATTTTTTTTTCTTCCTGCCATTAGCATGATCACATTTACTGGTTGTTAGATTTACAAGCAATGAACAAAAATCACACCTGAACACATGATTACATTTGAAAAACGACCACAGATAACTAATCTTTCCTTCCCAGCTTTTTCTAGGTGCAATATGACTAACACTTCCTTTCAAGGGCAGCATGCAGCGCACTCTGATAAAATGAAGTGCTCTTGAACACCAGTGGCTAAGAGCAGCAAATTCCTTAAAGTCTTGGAAAGAGGTGATGTAGTCCACAATGTTACCCTTATGAGACACTTGGTGAATCAGCCCAATGTGTAGGCATCCATGCAGCGATCTAACAGATGAGTGGTGCCGCCATACTACCGCCTGGTCTACAGTGTGTTTGACAGCAAAAATATGGCAGTCATTAAAGCGAACATCATGAGAACAATAATCTTCTCAGATCTCCTTATGTGATTGTTTTGCTGGTGTTTGGAGAAGGTCATGACTACTGAGTAGAGGACTCTGGTATTACTAACAACCCCAGTATACGCATTCTCTCAGATAATGAGTCTCACCCTAAGGAACACACATAAATGAGAGATTTATTGTGCCCACTGAGACAAAAGATAGGGGTTCTACTTCATTTGTAACTGCATCCAATTGTAATGATCCAGGCCCCTCCTAGGCTAGAAGTGTGACCATGACATTCTTGAAGTTGTCCTCAGGAGATGAAGCTTCTTCTGTTATTAACTTCTCTTATTCATGATCATATCTCTGGAACATGAAAGTCATGCTCATGTGGACTCCTGGGTATTACTTCACACCTACATTACTAGTCATGTGCTCTGAAATCCTGGAGAGACGTGTTTCTTTATTTTAAAGCCCTCATTATTTGTCTGAACATTAAGTAAAGGTTAATATAACCCTTGGATTCTGTGCTTTGACCTACAAAAACTACCTTCTGCCAGATTTAAAGAGTTTCTCCAGTATTCAGTTTGTCCCATCAGATGAACTCGTGTTACATGAGGATAAGAACCTGGCGGGGCGGGGGGGATAAAGCAGAGACAGGAGACACAAAATTCCATGGATTTCAATTTTAGATCAAGTAGCCACAAAAGTTCATTGAGAAGATGACACTAGAGAAAAGGCTTAATGGGAATGAGGAGACAGTATGAAATGCTCAAGGGAAGAAGCTTCTAGACTAAAGGAATATTAAATAGCAAAACCCTATGTTAGGAGCATGCCTGGTGTGTACAAAGAAGAGCAAGGAAGACAGACAGCACAGTAAAAACTGGTAAAGTAGCAGCAGAAATGGAGGTCAGAAAGCCTGGACTGTTTAGAGCAGCACTGTCCAACAGAAATATATGTGTCACCTATATAAGTTTGAATTTTCTAGGAGCCATATTATAAAGTGAGAAAATTGACATGTAAAATTAATTTTAAGGATATATGCTACTTAAATCAATATGTGACAATTACTTTAACTATAATCAATAAAAAATTATTAAGATATTTTACATTTTTGGTACAAAGTCTTTGGAATCTGGTGTGTATTTGACACAGCACATGTCAACTTGTACTATTCACATTTAGAGCTCCCAGTAACCACATGTGGATATGGCTACTGTGCTAGGTAGGGCAGACTAGAAAGCTATTTTAAGGACTTTGAATTTTACTCTAAATGCGATAAAAAGATATTAGAGGATTTTTAAAACAAAAAAGGATATGTTTGACTCACAGGATTACTTTAACTACTGTGTTGAGAAGACTGAAAAGTGGAAAGGGATCCAGTTTGGAGACCACTGCACTACCCCATATGAGAAGATGATAGTAGTTGAGGTGTCAGCTTTGGAGGGTGTGAGGAGTGTTGGGGTATGGATGTATTCTGAAAGTAGAGATGATGTAATTTGCTAGCAGATTGTTTGTCATATGTGCAAGACAGAGAACAGCCAAAGACATAAACTGAGCCAGATATGTATAGTTTTGAAGGATTCTCTGATAATTTTACAATGCCTTATTGTCAAGAATCATTATCTGGTGGAAGCTCCTATTTCTCTTTCCTGACGTAATCCACATTGTTTTGCCTTCCTGATGAATCGAGGTCTGGTAAGTCATTTATTTTAAATAAGGACATTGTGGGATTTGGAGCTGAAAAAGTAGGTAACGACCCCCAAGTACCATGGGTATGGCTACTGCACTAGATAGGGCAGACTAGAAAACTATTTTAAGGACTTTGAATTTTACCCTAAAAATAAAAGTTAGACAACAGGGAAGCAGCTGAGTGTATGTAAACAGAGGGATTCTGTGATTTGAACTATGATTAAGCAAACGTCAGTGAAGAGAAGCAGGGAGTCTGTTTTGGAGTCTATTCCAGTGGTTTAGGTAAGAGGCTCCAAAAGCTTGGTCTTGGGGGCTTTTTGGGCGCTGATCATTTCTGTTTCTTGATCAGGATACTGGTTACATGAGTATTCTCAGTTTCTGAAAATTGGTGGAGCTATGCAATTATCATATAATTTCCACAAAAAGCAAAATAAAAAGTTGACCAATCTACTTAAAAATGTACCAACATTCACCAGGCTTATTATATAAAACCAGAAGACCAATATTTTAATTTATAGTGAAAAATACAATTATTAGTTAAACTGAGCAATTGCTTTAACTGAATGTGCAGGCAAAACTACATAAGAAGCCAAAATATAATCAGAAGGTGGCTGGATGAAAGTGGAATCAGAACAAATAAGAGTTATTACAGTGGAACTGACGACTAGTGTCACTGAACTCTGATAGCATAATTTGCCCATCACCACTTCGTAGACACGAGTCTTGAATACTTAGGTTTGAAAGCTGTGCACTCACTGTCTTCTGTGGAGATTGCTGGAAACTGTTATGTCTCATTGCTCTTCTGTCTTTCCACCGCTGAACAGTCTACCGAGACTGACACAATTTTTGTCATTGTTTTCTTGAAATGTTTTAACACCTACAATGAAATCTTGGAAATGAATTTATTTTGAGATTATCTTCTCCATCCTGTTCAAGAATATCTATATTTTAATCAAACTAAAAAACATTTCCATTCTTCTTGAGGAGAGCTACATTGTTATTTCCATGTAACACTCACAGCACCTAAGTGAGACTCTGGAAATAGCACTGAGAGGATGTTGAAAAGTCCAAGATGACCTGGAGGCTCCATGCCTTGGAGGAATGTTATTCTCTTCCATTAACTGAGACAAATACGGTAGGAGGAGGAGTTGAATTGGAGAGGATGGTGGCAGGTGCAGTTCTGAACATGTTAAGTTTGAGGTGAGCCAGCCAATTTCATTCACTCTGTATCTTAGAAGTCCTAGAAAGTAACACATTTTGAGGTATACATATTTTGATCATTTCTCTCTGAGGGATATTAAAATTGTGGGAATCACTGAAATCACCAAGAGAAAGAGAAAAGAAGAAGCTTGGATTCAGGATCTTGTGGAGTGTGACTGTTTAGAGAGAAAAAGAAGAGGAAGAGGAGCTGAAGGTGCACAACCGATAAAATGTCCAAGGGGCCAGGAAGACAGTCAGGAGAAAGTGTCAAGAGAATGCATAATCAGCACTATAAAAATAATATGAAATTATCCAACATATTAGGCTGGGGATTTGGAAATTTATTTTCCTAATTTAAAGATCAGGGGATAGCTATTCAATAAATTAATGATCCACAAAGCCCTGCCCCACACCTCAGTCCAAACTTGGTATGAACAGGTAAAGTCAGAAGTTGACAAAATGATACTTTGTCCCATCGCTTTGACTCATATTGAGTCATAATATTAGCATATGCTTTATTCTGAAGTAATATTAAAAGTGAGCATGAATTTTACAACACAGTGGAGTGCTCCTGCTGAGAGACATAGACATAATACAATCCTTCGAATGAGTTCACTGAGTAGCAATACCTACAGAAGTGTTTTGGGGTTTTGCCTTTAATTTAGGATAGGAAAGACACATGTATTCATAGGCATGAGAGAAGAAAAAGGTAGAAAGAAAGAAAATTTCAAAGTAGTTAGAAAATGGTCAAATCAGGTAGCAGTAAGCAGGGAGTGATGGAATGAGCATACAGATTGAGAACACTTGCTGCAGAGAAATGACACATCTCCCTCCCAGACAACAGGAGAAAAAATGAGTGAGGAAACATGAAAAGCTGGAGAAGAGTGAGGTTTGAGGAACCACTGCCAGATGGCCTTACGATTTTCAGTGACATAATATGTCATGCCTGCTATTAAGGCCACAGGTTGACAAAGTAACTAAGGGCCTTGAGATCATTGGAAAAGATTTGAAACACCTTCAAAGGAAACTATAGCTGCAGAAAGGGATTGCAGAGCTGTTTTAAGGAGCCCATGTGAGGTCATACTACATATACTCCCTACCCACAGTGGAGTCTTTTAATATGTTTAAATAAGTTTTCTCTAGCATCACTCTACAGCTAAGACTGGACAATATTTTACAAATAAAGTAGAATAAGGAATATAGAGGAATACTAAGATAATTGCTAAACCAAATTCCTTAGAAGGAAATTTGGGAGTTGAGGTCTTAGAAGTGGTAGGCTTTGGGTTTTTTGGTGTGTTATGTGGGTTTTTTGTTTGTTTGTTTGCTTGTTTGTTTGTTTTGCTTCTGTTTTGTTTTTTACTTTGTTTTGTTGTTCACATTGTTTGTTTGGTTGATAATGAGCTGGAAGGTATTGGCAGGTCACTGAAATGGAAAATCTGAAAAATTCATTGGAATTTAGGAGTTTTAGTATCTGAGAGGCCAGAGCAATGGGAAAGGCATCAACATGGATTTTCCGAAGTCATCAAAAATAACCATGTAGAAGATAACTGTATCTGTATACCATGTGCTTCACAGTTAGGGAACTGTTCTGGAGATAGGTGTGTGAAAACAGAAACAAAGATTGGGAGAAGGTTGTAGGGCAAATATTCAAAGAGAAGTGAGGGAGGGGAGCAAAACAAAACTACACACCTTGCAGAGAAGCAAGAGAATGCCACCCACTCCTTGTGCTCAGGATTTTGGAGGTAGCCTCTCTACCCCTACTGGTAAGATCTTAAAGAAAAATGTGTCAACTGGTTTGATATATTTTAATAAAGACTGTAATGGCTGATGTTGTATTTGGAGAATTTCTGTTGCCATCTCATTAGATAGCTTGCTGAACTGTTTGTTTGTATGTTCCAAAGGTGAGTTTTAATGAATTTTTACATTCCACATTCAATTCAGACAGCAAAGCCACATGTTGATAAACTTACTGACACTCAATCTGCTTATCATTGTTTCCCTGCAAACCTCAAATTACACATAAACAGAAAAACTAATCAACTGAAGCAGAAACACAATATCAATTAGGTTGGTGCCTGGGAACTGAAAAAAGAGCAAACAAAATTAATTCCAATCAGTTTGGCAATAAAAAATCAAAAATGTGTAATAACTTGAGATGACTACACCAGAAAGTAGTTTTGATTTAACAAATAATTTTATATAGATGTTTATAATCCTTCAAACAGTATTTATATTTGTATTTTGTTATCATTTTTTAAAATTATGTTTAGAATCACTGTTAAAATAGTTAAGACTATCTGAAACAGGAAATTGAACTTTTCAAACACGTATCTATTTCTCTTTTGTGGCTGTACTCACATGCTGCAGATATTTCAAAACTAGAAAAAAAATAAACATTTATTGAACATTTATTCTGTACTTTTACTTAATTTTTTAGTCATTATGGTAGCCATTCAAAGCATGACAGACATCACTATATTAAAGTACTTGCAGATAAGACGATGCCAATGATGGGAAGTATCCCTAAATTATTTCCAAAAGTGCCCTATGGGATGAGAGTAGGTTTAAATGCTTAACAAACCAAGAGAGTACCAACCTTTGACCACATGGTTAGAACCATTCAAGTAAGATCCAGGAGGAGCTAAGTACCACCTGGTACATGGGAAAGGAGAAACAGAAGCATAGATTCTGGACGGGGACAGTAGGTAGATAATGACCACACCCCCCCTTTGCCTGGCCATCAACCTTGCAACAGGGCCAAGCTATGGTGTGTAGAAGGCTTGAATGAGGTTGAAAATCTTGATTATTACCTGGGACTGAACGTATTAATTTCTGAATTGATATTTTAATAGAATTATATCTTAGGAGTGTCCAGAAAATGTATTGCAATTTTTCTTAAATTGCATACAACAGATATAAGGGCATCAACAAAACAGGCTTGCAAAGGCAGTTTTAAAAAATTAAATAAATAATGCACTGGATTTCTTATTTTAACTTATGTGTCTCTTTTGTCCAACATAATACTTACACCTATATGATAAATCCAGTTTACTTAGCATAGCATAAAAGTCCTATGAAAACTGGGCCCTGCTTGTCTCCCTGTTTAATGCATTCCCAAACTGTTCTTCTCTATTTTAGTTGAATGCACAGCTAACATGTTCCTGGAAATTTTATTAGTCTGTTCTATGTTCTCAGTGGTTGATCTAATGAAAGTTTCTACACCTCATTGCTAAAATAAAATTTTCAAAAAGTTAAAAACATGATTCTCATGAAAATAGAAGATGAACATCTGAAAACGATTTTATTTAACTCATTAATTAATGAGGGAACCAAGAAGATGTTAACACCATTTGACAGAAAAATATGAAGAAAAGATATATGCATATATCTTTTCTTATATATATAATGACACTGGGCAGACACACACATACACACACACACAATGTAGTCAGCTGAAAAAAGGATTGCAGATATATCTAAGGTTTGTTAATATCCCATATTCCCATAGGGTATTATAATGTAACATTTAGGGTTATAATTAGTACTGAATAGAAATCAATTCTAGCTTTACTTGAAAAAATTTATTTTCATTCCTATGAATATGAATAATTTATATAACTCTCAATTTTCTAAAAGTTAACTTCTACCCTCACAGAGTTGATAATAGCCTAGTCAATAGGAAGTCAACCCAAAGTACATGCCCCAGACCCACTAAATATCACTTAGCACTCCATGAAAGGACAACCAACAATCTCTTTTGCCTGTTTCCATATCTTGGAATATTTTTCTGAAACCACTAATTGGTAAACACTTATTTCTCAAGACACACCCCAATTGCCATCTCCTCCATGAAAATGTTTTGAATGCCTCCAGCCAAACCTCAAGTCTTACTCCAGCCTCTGTGGTTTCTGTTATATCACCTACATCATTTTACACTTACAGGGTAGTAATTGTGTATGGCTTTCTCTCTCCTCAATAACTAATCCTGTTTCTGGCATATAAAATCATCATTAGGTTGCACTGTAATTAGGGAGTTCTAGTTTGAAACCTGGTTTCATCATTTAGTGGCTGTATAACCTTGGGCAAGTTGTTTAACCTGTCAGAGTTTTATTGATCTCATAATTTAAATGAGAATAATGTCTAACACAAAGTTTTATTGTAAGGTGTAAATGAGGTAAAACATATAAAACATTTATTACAATATACCCTCTCAATAAATAATGTTAGCAATGGTAGTAAAGATATCAAGAACATAGAAAGCGGTAGAAGGAAGTGAAATTTAGATATACAAGGTTAAATCCATCAGCTCTGTGACTTTCTCAGAACGTACTTTGTGTGTGACTTGGTATTTGCCAGTAGGCCATGAGAAAATCCTTAAATCTGAGTCAAAAATGTCACCGCTTCAAGTCCCACTGAAAGCGAAAGCCAAAAAGTGCAATTTATTTATTCTATCAAGTTATATTTATATTAGTAACTCACAAAGCAATTTAAATTTCTTCAAAACTTTAGCTCAGAAAAGAATTTTCTACGTGTTTCTTTCTTTGTTATTTTAGATTGTAAACTATACAAAATAAATTCCCTGGAATTTTATAATTTTCCCAGATATTATTGACATTTTCAAAAGAAAAAAAAACTTACATAGAAATGTAATAGCTACTTTAGGAAATAAAGTGAAAACTTTTTATTTTAATAATTATATTTAAAAAATACAATTATAGGCATAACGAATGAGACAGGAGAATTTAGAAGCACTAGTTTCCCAGCATGGTACAATACTTACACTCATTTGAGTGTTTCCGCAGAAGAAAATACAACACTGCTTGATCCAGAAAACTTGATCTATTGTTTTTTTTCCAAACCATCAGCCTTTTCATATTTTGGGGGGAGGGGGAGAAAGAATGAGCAAAAATTGTGTTCTAATGACAGAATGGGAGCCTGAAATATGACAACAAATCACTTTAATTCATCATGAAGGTTTACCTTCAACCCAATAGAACCACCACCACCAAAACAGGCCGTAAAATAACATCAATCTGTTTTCAAAAAAGGTGTACTATTTCAACAAAATATTTGGATTTCAGAAAAGTTTTATCTAAGTTTAAGTTTTATAAATTGAATCATATTTTAAAATCACTGGAAGAACTAATTACTCAAAGGAATCTTGAGTTTTTCCATTTTTATACTGCAGGAATTCAAAGGTTTCGTCTTTTTTTTCTATTTTACGAACTTACATTTTCATAGAACAAAACCAGGAGTTGGCTGATTTCAAGTTATTTGTTCTGAATATTCTTAATCCTGGTTCTAGATTTGGAATGCCAGTACATGACCATGAATTGTTTTATCATGAATAGTAAGTGTACCTAACACATTGAGTGCTTGCTTTGTGCCAGAGAGTGTACCAAGTGTTTTATATGAATTATCTCATTTGTTTTTCACAGTACACAATGAGGTGCATCTTTTTATTATCTCAATTTTATAAAAAAAGAAATGGAGATGAGATAATTTGCTGAAATTAAATATTGACCCTGGATCAGATACAGTCAGTTTGACACCAAAGCCAAAGTCATTATCAGCTCTACCATCCAGTTTTCCCTACCTTAAAGAACATGAGAGAATATTTACTCTAATTTGTGAGAAAAAATTGTTCATTAAATATGCAAATATGCAATTCCTGATTTTGAGTGGCCCAGTATGAACAAGCGTAGGGAAAAACAAATCAAACAAAAAAAACTACTTATTTCTCTTTCTCTTTTAAAAGAAAATAAAAAAACCTTCTTTGGGCATGTGAAGGAAGTGATGCTCACTTTATTTTTAGGTTTTTGTGAAAGAATATAGGTTATCTTGACTCTAAATTTGCTTAAATGGACAATATATTTAAAAGTTGTTAAATATATTAAATTCACCTATCACTGGTGAGTCCAGGTTTCAGATAATGAAACATTCTAGGAAGTAAACAATGAGATGAATGTGTGCTTTCACAAATAAAATGAAGAAGGTTCATAAAGGGGTCAACTTGCTAGAGCTGTAAGATGCCTCATCAGGATGCCCATGGTTTCTATCTCATTTATTTCTCTCATCAGAAATATTGCATAATTGTACATTACCTATTCAAAGAAATAAATTAGAAATCCGAAAGGAAAGAGACTTCTTTCTTTAAAAATAATGACTAACTTACATATAATCTTCCCAGCATTTCAATTAATAATCAAGAAATCTTGCTGAAATCCAGAGGTTGAAAGAGTAAGGTCAGATGTCAGAAGAGATGTGGGTGGGTAAGCAGCTCTCAGTGATTGCATCCCAATCCTTCCCAGCTATTTAATTTCTCCCTTCTATAGCCCTTCCATGGAACAGTAAGAATATGACTGTCTGTACAGCTCTGATAACTGGACTATAATCTAACAGAAGACAAAACATTGAATTATTATCCAAAGATAGTTGCTGTTTTGGGGGGATCAATTTGTTGTCTTGGAGATTAGTGAAATTTCTACTCCCAAATTCCAAATTTAGGTATCTTTTTAGTGCCTAAAGGTAAAAAGACTCACTTTGGGGTCCTAAGTGTATGTATGGGTTATAACCTCTGACTTTATTTAATTTCGAAAGAAAAGAAAATGAGGTCAATAAGAAGACCCATTAATAGAATGGAAAATAAATAATGTGAAGAACTGAAATGCTTGCTAAATAAACAGCAATTAGCAGTATTGATATGTGACTCAGTGTATCATGTATGATGATCACAGCATTTTAAATTTTGGAGGATTAACATACTAAAATGAAAGCTAATTTAGGTGTTTTAATTCCCTTGTTAATTATCCAATTATTTAAAGTGGATAATTTGTACATCAGATTTACAACTAAACCTTTCGTTTAGATTTGAACCACAATCTTAGATTAGTGGCTTAAATCAAGCAGTTCTAATTGGCTGCTCTTGTAATGTGGTATCTTGCAAACCATAGGTTACTTTTGTTGTTTAATAGTACTATAGGAAAAAAAATAATAATTCTATAAGAAAGGGACTATGTCTATATGACTATGTAAAAAACCCCTATACTCTTCATTTTTCCAAAAGAGAAGAAACCTTAACAATTCCACAACATTTTTTGTCATCTTAATTTACTCATTGACAATAAGTGCATTTTCTGCCTTTTTTGCAAGATGTAATTCTCAAGCCTTAGAAACTAGCTTCTTTTTCATGGCACAAAAGGCCATGTCACTTAGAAACCAATCATTAAGAGCAGAGCGGATGTTGCCCACATCCCCCATGATTGATGAATCACAGTTAAGATGGCTTCAGTGTAATCCATTAACTCCACCATAGGTCATAACATAACAAAAGCAAAAAAGAAAAACTAATGTCCTTTTCATGGATAAAATATTATTAGGTACACCATCCTTTCTGTTATTTTTTGGAATACATTATGTTTTCCAAAAAGAGAAGTAAAATTGGGGCGGCATTGTATTCCAAACTAATGCTAATGTATCTGCAATAAAGAAAGGAAAAACGAAACAAATTTTACTACTATTATTGTTGTTGTTGTTATTATTATTATTATTATTATTATTATTATTATTATTATTACAACCCGTTCATGTTGGGATTCTCAAGCTGAAATGTGTGGTGTGGAATAATAGAATAGAAAGTATTTCTTTTATCATCACCATCAAAGTACATACCATTAAGAAATCTGTCATTAGATGAAAGATTAGCAGTGACACTGATTTCACTGTTTACATGAACAAGTGCCCTTGTGTGGTCTAATGTATGTTGGGAGATGCCTCAATTTCTGAAGGTAAGACATTGAGAATACAGAATAACAGTGAGGAATAAGATAAAATCTTGCCTGTGGCAAAACATTTTATAGGAAAAGAAACATCTCGTAGTTACTATAATATTTATGGGACTAGAATCTATCCCTACGTACCTTGTGAAAACTCATAGAAAAATACAGTGAAGAATATCTTCAAATCTTTACTGGGAATATTCTCTCTACAAGAAACACAAAACAATTTTAAGTTAGTTTTTGCTTAACTTAAAAGTATATTTTATTGATCAGAGAATACAAGAAAACATAACGGTGTATTAGTATCCATTGCTTCTGTAACAAACTACCACAAATTTAGTGGCATAAAACAGTGCAAATTTATTCTATTACACTTCTGGAGGTCCACAGTCTAAAATCAATATGTTAAGTTGGGCTGTGTTCCTTTTGGTATCTTCAGGGGAAAGCTGTTTCCTTGTCTTTTTCAGCTTCGAGAGGCTGCCTGCGTTCTTGACTCATGACCCCTCCCTCACATCACTCCAGTTTCTTTCTCCTGTCATCACATCTGCTATTCCCCATTTATCAACCTGTCTCCTTCTCATAAGGATCATAATGATTATGTTTAGGGCCCTCCTGGATAATCCAGGATAATCTCCTCACCTTAAAATCCTCAATTTAATCACATCTACAAAGTCTCTCTTGAAATATAATGTAACTTATTAATGGGTTTCAGGGATTAGGATGTAGTCATCTTTGGGAGGAATAGTCAGCCTCCCACAGTGCACCCTCTGGCCTCCAAATATTTACATCCATCCCAAATGCAAAATACATTCACCCATGCCAAAGACCCCAAAAGTCTTGAACTATCTTAGCATCAACTCAACTCTAAGACCTCACCTAAATCTTATTAATACAAAACTCCCAAATTTCACTATTTCAATTTGTCTAAATTAGTTATGGGAGAGACTAAGTTTAATGAATCCTGGGATACAGTTCCTTTCCATTTATAAACCTGTGAAACTCAAAACAAGTTATCTGCTACTAAATTACAATGGTGATAGTTATAGGTTAGCAGTGACAGACATACTCTTTCAAAATGGGAGAAAACAAAAGGGAAAAATGGAGTCATAAGTTCTAAACAATTTCAAAGTCCAACTGGGCAAACAACATTAAGTTTCAAGCCATCTTCTCTGGCTGGGGTTCTGCCTTTTGGGCTCATAACTCCATGCCCTGGGCTCACAGCTCCCTCCTCTGGGCTCACAGCTCTGCTCTCTGGAACTGTGGCTCCCTCTGTATCTTTTCTTTTGCATGAAAGGTAGCACTTGTTTGCAACAAAGTCATTTATTAGCCTGTGTATTTTCAGTAGAATTTTTGAAGTCTGAAAGTCTCTTTTCATTTTA
The DNA here is from genome assembly GCF_027409185.1 of Cynocephalus volans. Taxonomy (NCBI): domain Eukaryota; kingdom Metazoa; phylum Chordata; class Mammalia; order Dermoptera; family Cynocephalidae; genus Cynocephalus; species Cynocephalus volans. The sequence continues at coordinate 94,134,918 of NC_084467.1, forward strand.
TTCTCTTTCTGTTCCTTTTAGTCCAAACTGACAGTATTTTTGCTGGTATTACATTCTAAAAAACCTATGGGTCTCTTATGTATGTATCAGAGATTCATTGCATTAGATAAAAGTCTCATTTCTTTTGCAGACCTTTCTATTCTATTTTGCTGAGATGGTTAAGGGGATTCATTAGTCACATGCGTAATGTCTTCAAAGATGCCTCTGTGTGGCTGAATACTTTGAACTTTTGATCAATTAGAGACACTTGTTAAAAGTTATCCAGCAAAACCCTTAACTTTATCTCAATAGCACACTTTTCTGAACAATGAATCTCCTAATTTTAGCATCTCTCGCAATATGGATAGGCTAAGAATTTTTCAAATCAAATCCTGGTTCCTTTTCACTTAAAAGCTATTCTCTCAATTTATCTCTTTACTCTTGGATTTTACTATAAGCAGCAAGAAGAAACCAAGATGCATCTTCAACATTTTCCTTCAAAATCATCTCAGCTAAATATCCAAGTTCATCCTTTACAAATTTTGCTTTCAACATAACTGTGGGACATAATTTAACTAAGTTTGCTGCCATTATGTAACAAGGACTGCCTTCCCTCCAGTTTCCAGTAACATGATCCTCATTTCCTTTGGAACCTTCATCAGAAATACCTTTAATGTTAATATACTCCTAAACATTCTGTAAATGATTATTTACAGATTCTCTAAGATGACTTAGGTTTACTCTTTCACGAGCATCACTTCCTTCTAAGCCCTCACCAGCAGCATTACTAACATTAATATTTATACCAACAGTTGTTTTAAGACAATTTTGGCTTTTTAAAAAATCTTGCTCCTTAAATTTTCTCTCAACCTCTGCCCATTTACAATTTCAAAACCACTTCCACATTTATAGGTAATTGTTATAGCAGCACTTCATTTCTAGGTGCCAAAATAAGTATTAATTTTTTATGGCTGCAGACACCATCATTTTGGACTTCTTGATCTTCTGAACTGTAAAAAATAAATCTCTGTTCTTCATAAATTATCCAGTCTTAGGTATTTTGTTATAGCAGCATGAATGGACTAAGACAAGAGGCTTCAGCGGAGAAATTATTTCCTCGGTTTTTCCAAACTTCTGAAGTCTGAATGCATGCCTTGGCTAGTTGTCCCTTACAAACTCACTACAACCTTTTTCCTCTGTTGTAATGTCTTCTACTCCTCATTGGCCCTCCTGTCTCCCTCTTAAAAAGACCATAGTAATCACATTTAGGATCCATCTGAATAATCCAGGCTAATCTTCCCATCTCAGAATCCTTAACCACATCTCCAAAGATATTTTTGTCATATAAGGTTAACATAACAGGTTCTGGGGATTGGGATATAAATATCCTTGGGGGTGGGGGGCTTTATTCATCCTATCATAAACAGCCAATGTTAAGTGCTAAGTGGTAAAACTATTTATAATTTATGTTCATTTATTCATTCATTCATTCATCAATTATTCATTCCACATTTTTAGTCCCTTCTACATGGAAAATATTGTGCTTCATGGTAGAGATACAGGGAGAAAAGATACAAGTCCCCTCTCTGTTTGATATAGAAAAAGACAAAGGTTGGGACAAGAGGAGAAAAAAATAAAAATGTAGTGAATAAATGAGAAAATGTTTAATTTAGACTGAGGGAAATGATAGGTCAGGAAAGGCTGACTAGGAAGGATCAGGACTCACAAGTGAAGAAAATGTTGGAATCAGAAAGTCAAATTATGCAGTATGGAGTGAATAGAGCAGAGGAAACAATACCAGAAAGAAGTCCTCTACATTTTTAGTCTTGTATTTAAATATTTCAGAGAAAACCATGATTAAAGTTATAAATGCATGTCAGGTAGCCATATCCTCCCTGTTGATCTACAATGTTCCATCTCTAAACCAAAATGTTTGTCCTGCTCCCACCCACTGCTGATTAGACCATGCTTAGATATGAGGATCACCAAACCTGTGCTGAAAAATTACTCACATTTTTTTTCTCATATATTAAAACTAAGAGAAATACAAACTGAGGTTAGTTGAGGGTAGGCACTGGAGCTGAAATACCATGACGTAGAGCAGGAGTATATAAGAATCACCCACAGAGCTGTTTTAACATATGAATTTAGAATATAGTGAGTTTTATATCTTCTTGAATTCACACATTAAAATGGACAAAATTACTAGAGAGCAAAATCAAAAACACACAAAGAACATTTACAATGAAACTACATGACAAGATATCTCCACAAATCCGAATATATCAGCAGGTGGGGACAAACTGCCAACAGCCACAAGAACTGCATACTACTTGTTTGGAGACTGATAGAAGCAATGTAATATTTCACACACCAGAAAACAAGAGAACACCAGATAGTCAACAGATACTCCCTGGAACATGCAGTGGGCCAATTTGAGATCCACAGCTAAAACTGATGGTGTTTTCTCCTGTAAAACCAGTGAGTGAACTCAAGAAGTACACAGCGACACAGTCTCAGGGGGCTGAAGCAGACCGTCCCCTATGAACTCTCGAACTGACCCACCAGAACTCCCTTCTAGAATAGGAATCCTCATTAAGGAGTGACAACTGCTAGCGAGATCAAAATTGATCAGGGTAAACAGCAGAAGCAAAGGAAGGAAAGAATCAAGTGGAGAAAGCTGACAGAGCCACAAAATCCTAGAAAACAAGCTACCATGTATATATAATTTTTAACACTACATGCAAACACAAAGACACACACACACACACACACACACACACACACGTAGAAGGAAAACATCTGGGAAGTGAAACAAGCCACCTAAACTAAGACCCTTTGTAAAAGTTCAAGAAAACTAACTTCACACAAAAAAAGAGCAATATAAAAGTATCAGAGTTAAATTCCGTATTAACTCCCATGGTTTATAAGACTATTGCATGGAAAGTTCATTAAAAATACAGATATCTGCTCCTATCCAGGAGGTCTTGGCTACCAATTATTCACTGTAATATCTGCCCCCTGTATCCAAAGTATTTCCTTTGTTATGCAAATATTCAAGTATTTTCTGTTAATATCAACCACAAGCCTGTAATCACACTTGTTATAAGTGTATTTTACTAGTTTAATTCTCAGAAGGCAATTTCTTTTTTTGTACAAGTTTATTGTATCTTACTACATTTATATAGAATGTAGTTTTCCTCTTAAAAACAGTTTATTCCCCAAACATATATTGGTCTATTTTAATGGGAAAGTGTAGAAACAAACCAACCAATGTAATGTTAAATCTAAACTAGATTATGTAATGAATGAGATGTATGTTTAAACATATTCAAAAGATTTAACAGTGACTTCAAATACACACACACACACACACACACACACACACACACACGAGGAGACAGAGTGAAAAATATTAAGTAACAGATATAAGAAAATACATCACAAAAACTGATTAATCTAACATACTTTGACCCTAAAGAACATAACTAAACATAGAGTAAAGATAATTTCAATATCTGGTGTTTCAAAATTTCAAAGACAAATGGCCTGTCAAACTTACTTCCTAGATGATAACTAAAAGCATATCATCACTTAAAAAAGATTTTATTAAATTTTATGGCTTATATTTTTGGATTATAGTTCACTGTGGTTTAGATACATTGGCATGAATTGTATATAAAACCAATCTCAATATATTAGAACAAAGCACTTGGAAATGGCTGGTTAGTATGTAGCCAAAGAAAAATTTCATCTCTGATTATATCAAATACACTTGCCACTCAGGGTAGATTTTAAAACCAAATGATGATATGAAATGATGCTTCCAACACTTTCGATTACTCACTGAGGCTGATGTAACTGAGCCTGACAAACACTTAAATAAGTATTCAAGAACTTGTTGCATAAAGTGGCTTTCTTACTATAGTATTACCTGTATTATTGCATTCATTTTCATGAATACTCCTAGAATTTCTGCAATTGCTATAAACAAAGGAAAACACAGCATTCAAAAAATGCTGTGTTATCTTATATCAGTTTTTCTGTTATATTCAAAATATGTTTATAAAATGAATGTAATGATACAAAATGTATGGAATCTTGTTAGTATAAATCTCATACTGGCAATTTTCATTCATAGCAACGATAAAATGTATCCCTTTTCTAGGAAGACATTATCTACCACATTAATAAGTTTAAATATATTAAGCACTCTATCATACGTTGGGCTTTTGTTATACATTTGGCCTATTGTGCCACTAAAATCACGTGATTTACAACCCCAATATGTAATCAGAAAATCTAAATGATAATTAAGTCCAACATTGTGTAATTTATCACATCAATACTTTACAAAGTGGTATAAAGGTGACTAGCCCAATACTTTGATCAATATTTACAGGTAAACTTGACCACTTTGTCTAAACAAGATATTGAGAATTTACTTCTATTATTATCTTCACTTTCTATAACTTAAAACTGAATGTTTAGTTTATTTCATTTCCTTTTTCTTTTCTTGTAATTTTATAAACTCAAGGTAGAAAGCTGTGAGTTTGGTGTAACATTCCCTGAATTTAGAATTGAGCTAAAACAGATCAAATGATTATTTTATTTTCCAGTATGAGAAGTGTTGGTACAATCTCTATATTTTAAAAATATATAATATAAAAATAAAATCTGGATCCTGAGCACTTTTTTTAACCTATAGCCAATAGGTTTTTACATGTAGTTTTTACTAATTAAATGATGCATTTAATATATTTCATATATTTAATCAATTGCATTTGAGGTCCTTCATCTTTTTACAGCAATTTTAAACCGCTTTATGGTTCTATTTGTTATTTAAGCACAATCTTCTATAACTGCATTTTATGCTTCCATTTTATTGCTTCCTTCTTAATAGTAAAACTAATTATGTTAAGTATTAGACATTTTGAAATACTATAGTATACTTTACTATACTATACTATACTTTCTCTGTCACCTTTGAAAAAAAGAAAAATCGAATGTTTTTATAGCTTCTCTCTCACCTTCTGACACTTCTCATGTATTTTTATTTTATCTTGAAGATAGAGTTCATTAATTTTCACTTTTTTCTTTTGTACCCTATTTTACTTGAGCAGTTATATCAGTTAAGATTTTTTAGTACTTGCCTTTAATTTTGGTGTTCTGTATTCTAATTTATTTTTAATAGCCTTTTCCACATCTTGATGATGTTGTTTAATTAAATCTATTACTTTTTTTTCTTTTTTCAACAACAATAGACACATTTAGCAGATATTCCATTATTGGCACAAAATTGTACTATACTTTGGGATGTCAGTGTTTTTTCAACTTCTGAATTCTTGTCATTAATCCCATGAGTCTTTTAGAGATGTCTTTGGACATATTAATGTATAACTTTCACAATATGTGTTTCTACGAGACTAATAGAATAATAAATGTAAATAAAATTGGAAAATGTACTAAGCAAACTACATTCTAAGAAATGCAAAGAGAAAAGACATTGTCATTGAGCACAAAGTATGAAATCTCAGTTTTAAGAAGGCTAGATTACATTTGCCAATGCTTTACTCAGGAAAAGGCATTTGGCTAAATTAATTAGTACTTTATTGATATGTTATTTACAGTGTATTGTCATTTTAACTACAGTCATTAATTTGGAAATAAATTATTTTAATCTGAAACAAATCATATATGTATAGCAGGATAAAAATATATGTAGGAATATTTTAAAGAATAATAATAAATGAACACATGTGTACTCACCACCCAAGTAACAATTAGAACATTACCAGTTTTGGGGAATGCCCCTGTATTTCCCTTCCTAATTGCATTTCCCTCCCTCCAGACTTAGAGACAACCTCACCCCAGAGTCAGTGCCATTCGTTCCCTTCCTTCATTCTTCCAGGTTTACTACCCATGTAATATATGGTTAAATGATTGATGTTGTAATATACTGTATGTGTTCTTTTTGGTTTTGTCTTTTAACTAAGTATCAAGCACAAATTTAGCTGTGTAAAGAAAGGACGATATTGACATTACACTCTCTAGGTCATTGTCTTTTCTGAAAGATTAGTAGATATAATCATAGGTGGGCAACTGTCAGGGTTTACCTTAGTCACAGGATTTGGAAGTGCTACTGCGTGGGCCAAGTAAAGGACATCCAGCAGGAATATGACCAGAGGAATTGGGCTACGTGGTATTTTCTGATGCTAACACACTGTGGTCTACCTTTAATCTCAGGTGTAGGTCAAAACAAAATACTATGGAAGGATAAAATAAGTTCTCTTAGTAAACCCATAAAGGAGGGCATTGGTTTGATGGGAGGGAGAAGGCAGCAAAATTTCATTATCACTAGGCATAAGAATCTGGGCAAATCATACCCAGGTTCCATCCTTAGTTTAAAATACATACGACGGCACCAAGGATCTTGATCATGGTGGCTCTCAATATTTCTGCCTCTTGTCTCACCTGGTCCTGACATCTTCCACATGTTATGCATAAAGTCACTCTGGTATCTGTCTTCACTTTTTCCTAAGGATCCTTTTAGGCCATTTCTTGGATCTATTGTCCTGTATCTTAAATTTTATTTCTTATTGGTTTACTCTCTCACTTTTATTTTTTTATTTTTATTTTTTTTAAAATTTTATTTTGTCGATATACATTGTGGCTGATTATTGCTCCCCATCACCAAAACCTCCCTCCCTTCTCCGTCCCCCACTCCCCCCCAACAATGTCCTTTCTGTTTGCTTGTCGTATCAACTTCAAATAATTGTGGTTGTTATATCTTCTCCCCCCCCCCGGTTTGTGTGTGTGTGTGTGTGTGTGTGTGTGTGTGTGTGTGTGTGTGTGTGTGTGAATTTATATATTAATTTTTAGCTCCCACCAATAAGTGAGAACATGTGGTATTTCTCTTTCTGTGCCTGACTTGTTTCACTTAATATAATTCTCTCAAGGTCCATCCATGTTGTTGCAAATGGCAGTATTTCATTTGTTTTTATAGCTGAGTAGTATTCCATTGTGTAGATGTACCACATTTTCCGTATCCACTCATCCGATGATGGGCATTTGGGCTGGTTCCAACTCTTGGCTATTGTAAAGAGTGCTGCGATAAACATTGGGAAACAGGTATACCTTCGACTTGATGATTTCCATTCCTCTGGGTATATACCCAACAGTGGGATAGCTGGGTCGTATGGTAGATCTATCTGCAATTGTTTGAGGAACCTCCATACCATTTTCCATAGAGGCTGCACCATTTTGCAGTCCCACCAACAATGTATGAGAGTTCCTTTTTCTCCGCAGCCTCGCCAGCATTTATCGTTCATAGTCTTTTGGATTTTAGCCATCCTAACTGGGGTTAGATGGTATCTCAATGTGGTTTTGATTTGCATTTCCAAGATGCTGAAAGCTTCTGCACAGCAAAAGAAACAATTAAAAGAGTTAAAAGACAACCAACAGAGTGGGAGAAAATATTTGCAAAATATATATCTGACAAAGGATTAATATCCAGAATATATAAGAAACTCAAACAACTGTACAAGAAGAAAACAAGCAACCCGATTAAAAAATGGGCAAAAGAGCTAAGTAGGCATTTCTCTTAGGAAGATATACAAATGGCCAACAGACATATGAAAAAATACTCTCTCACTTTTTTGTAGCACATCCTCTACTTCTTTTTTTTTTATTCAAAGTATTTTAGCATTTCTTTGTTCCTATTTGTGGGTTAAAATTATCAATATCTTTTAGTAGTGGTTTTACATTTACACATCTTACTTGAAACATGCTAACATAACAAAGAGAGAATACAAATGACTGTTAGAAATGAAAGAGGTGACATCTCTACAGATCTCACGGACATTAAAAAGATGATAATGAGATAATATAAACTCTATGCTCACAAATTTGATAAAATAGATGAAATGGACCAATTTCTTGAGGTATACAATCTGCCAAAACTCACACAAGATAAAACAAACAATCATAATAGGCCTATGTTGCCGGAGACCAGCTCTGCAGGATTCGTTGGACCTGAATAGGTGGTGTGGATTCGGTGAAAAAAGAAAGACATGGACCACAGATGTCTAGTGCAAGTGTGGACAACAACCACATGAATCTTGCTTTATTTATATTTTTTTACTTAATCCTCTACATAATGATTTATCTTTAATCAAAACATTTTTTATTTCATTTCTATTGAAAAGGAAAGGTCAAAATATTCCAAAGCACTCATGCTCTGATAAAAACATCTACTCATGCATCAGTAGTTCACCCCAAAGCCTGTGGCTTGTGGCCAGGAAACTACAACTGCAACATGCTTGGCTTTAAAACGTCAGACTTTCAGTCTCAATCATAAACCTTAACCTTCTTAGCTTACAATTTAACCCCTTCTTAATCTTACTTATACTTACTACTCTTAATTTTAATAACACTGATTAGTTACGGTTAACAATTTAATATTGCTTATACTCTATATTGATCATTTTAATTTATAATCAAAATCACAATGTTTATAACATGAATATTATAACATTTAACTATAAATCTCTATTAAATTTCTATGTTGTTGTCACAAATTTTGTGTTACAAACTGATTTAAACAAAACCTATTAATATCAAAATTTGTTTATGTTTCTCTACTATCTAACTTATCTTATAATGAAACCTTTTATTTCCCTGCCAATAGACTCCGGGAACAGCACAGGGGACAAAGTGCAAAGTTAAATGATCCTACTCAAACTAACAAAAACACACTATATCATTCTAATTATTACTAGGAAAACCACATGTTCTTGATAAATCAAGTGAAACTGTGGGAATGGGGAAAAACAACGAAATCTGTAACTGGTTATGATCAAATAGTTGTAAACACCACTGCGCTCGGACCCACTGTCTCCCTGGGGGATGTGGATAGAAATCCAACATAATAACTTCATTCCACATGCACAAGAACATGATCACGACTATAGAGCTAGTTATTCTAAAATTATGGGTCAATGCACACACCACTAACAGGAAAAATCAACAACAAAATTAAATCGAGCCAACCCATACCGGGAACATACATCAAAAACACCTCTAGTACTGATAATGCCTTTTACATAAACCAATTAATTTTGATATATTATTTACACGTTCTTTGAGAAACTCCAGGGCCCTCGGAATCTCCCAAAGCCATACTAAGCCAAAAGGCTAGGCTGTTTAATTCTGGGAAGCCTTGGTCAAGCAACCAAAGGTGAACAAACAGGAAATTCCACGGAACCATGTCACACACACAGGACCCCCTTGCGGCCTGTCGAACAAGGGATATCACTCCTCAGGTTCCTGTGCCATTCCCTATAGAAGGATGGCTCTCAACGCTATATCTATTTTAAAAATTGAATCAGTAGTCAATAACCTTCCAAAACAGAAAGCACCAGCACCATCTGGATTCATCGGTGAATTCTACCAAACATTTAAGAATGAAATTTTGCCAATTATATATATATTCTCTTTCAGAATTGAAACAGAAGGAAAGTTTTCTAACCATTTCACCCTAATACCAAAACCAGACAAAGACATTCCAAGAAAGAAAACTAAATACCAATATTTCTCATAAACATAGATATAAAAATTGATATTAAAACAACAAAATGTCAGCAATTTGAATCCAAAAATGTATAAAAATATTATACACTATGAATAGGTGGAATTTATCCCAGGTATGTAAGGCTAGTTCAACATTCAATAATCAATCAATACAATTAATCAAATCAATGGACTGAAAAAGAAAAGCTACATGATCTTATCAATAGATTCAGAAAAAGCATTTAATAAAATCCAACACCAATTTATGATAAAAACTCTAAGAAAACTAGGAATAGAGGAGAACTTCTTTAAATTGGTAACAAATATTTACAAAAACCCTACAGCTAACATCATACTTAATGGTGAGAAGGTTTCCCACTGAGATCAGGAAGAAAGCAAGGATGTCCCTTCTCACCACTGCTTTTTAATATTGTACCGGAAGTCTCAGCTAATGCAATGCACAAGAAAATGAAATAAAAGAAGTTTGAGAAGGAAGAAATAAAACTGTCTTTTTTCAAAGATGACATGATTGTTTATGTATAAAATCCAAAAGAATTAACAAAAAAAAATGGTTGCAACTAAAAAGCAATTATAGCAAAGTTGCAGAATACAAGGTTAATATATAAAAATAAACCAATTTCCTATATACTAACAATGAACCAGTGGGATTTGATATTAAAAATACAATACCATTTACATTACCATCCCACCAAATTAAATACTTAGGTATAAAACTTATAAAGTATCGACAAGAACTATATGAGAAAAACCACAAAATTCTTAAGAAAGAAATCAGTGAGGAACTAAATAAATGAAGAGATTCTGTGTTCATGGATAAGAAGACTCAATATTGTCAAGATGTTAGTTCTTCCCAACTTGATCTATATATTTAATGCAATCCCAATCAAAATCCCCACAAGTTATTTTGGGGATATTGACAGTCTGATTCTGAAGCTGTTAGGTAGAGGGAAAGACTCAGAATAGTCAACACAACATTGAAGGAGAAAAACCAAGTCATAGGACTGGCACTACCTGACTTCAAGACTTTCTATAAAGCTACAGTGATCAAAACAGTCAGGCACTGGCAAAGAACAGACAAATCAATCAATGAAACAGAAGGAGGGCCCAGAAATAGAAATATCAAACTAGTCAACTTATCTTTGACATGAACAAAGGCAATGCAATGGATCAAAGACAGTCTTTTCAACAAATGGTGCTGGGAGCACTGGACATCCACATGCAAAAACAGTGAACCTAGACACAGACCTTATACACTTCACAAAATTTAATTCAAAATGGACCATAAACTTAAATGTAAAATGCAAAAGACTTCAACAGACACATCACAAAATGGCAAATAAGCATATGAAAAGATACTCCACATGATATGTCATCAGGTAAATGCAAAATAAAACAACAATGAGATACCACTACACACCTATTAGAATGGCCAAAATCCAGAACACTAACAATACCAAATGCTGTAAGGATATGGAGCAATAGGAACTCTCATTTATTTTTGGCAAAATGGTATAGCCACTTTGAAAGACAGTTTGATAGTTTCTTACAAAACTAAACATACTATCACTATGCAATTCAGCAATTGCATTCCTTGCTACCAAAAGAGTTTAAAACTTATGTCCACAAAAAACCTTCACATGACTGTTTATAGTATCCTTATATATAATGCCAAAATTTGAACACAACCAAGATGTCCTTCAGTAGGTGAATGGCTACATAAACTGTTGTACAACCAGACTTTGGAATATTATCCAACTCTAAAAATAAACGAGCAATCAAGTCATAAGAAGACATGAAGTTAATTTAAATGTGTATTACTAAGTGAAGAAAACCAATCTGAAAGGGCTACATAATGTATCACTCCAACTATATAACATTCTGTAAAAGGCAAAACCAGGGAGCAGTGAAAAGATTAGTGGTTTCAAAATGCAAATATCTACAAAACACATTCTTGTATTTTTTTAAAAATTAAATCAATTCTTGACTCCATGTTGGCAAGTCTATATTCTAAGAAGGGAATAAATGAATGAACAGAAATGCATGCATGTGCTTACCAAAAGCTATGTGTTTGAGTATCTATAACAGCACTCTTTCTAATAGCCCCCAAACTAGTAAACAAAACAAAAACAAATTTTTATCAATAGTATATTGAATAAATAAATTGTAGTAATCTATAGAATATGATATATTCATTAGTATACTCATGAATATGCTCCTAATAATTCATGTATTCACATACATAATATTGAGCAAAAGAATCCAGACCCACAAAACTAAAACTCATCAGTGATGATGAGGGCTGGAGTGGTGTTAACTTTGGTGAGAAGAGATGTGGCTGGGCCAGAGCTCAACGAGGACCACTTGGGCACTGTTAATGTTCTCCTTCTTTATCTGGATGATGGTTACATGAATATGTTCATTTTGTGAAAATTTATTCAGAGGTATATTTGTGATTTGTACAATTCTTTGTATGCATGTTATACTTAAATGTGCACTTCAAAAGAGTGGCATACAAGGGAAGCCAGGTTGTATCTGCATCTGTACCTGCTAGGTGTTAATAACCAGATGTATCTAATGATAACTATACATGCCATAAAGCAATAACTAGCATTGTGCCATCAATGAAGAGAGGTTGAAATAATTCTGAGGAGGAATCAGAAATGGTTTCACAAGGGAATTGTCAGTGTAGTTGATTGGATGGACAGAGAGATGAAATGCAAGGAAATAAGGCAATATTGCAATACTTTAGGATCACATCTTAGTATTCTAATGGCTAAGCATTGTACCTTAGGCAGTAAGTTATGCACAAATACTTGTTGAATGTGAATAACATTGGACTGAAGTTAATCCTTGACAACAAGCTGAGTTATCACATAGAGGAAGGAAAACACAAGCTTTTCTCATCAGTTATACTAATTGTCTCATTAGGAAATTCTGGACGTAAGCATATGTTTTTAAGATTTTGATTCTTATTAAATAAAAATACACTGGGAAAAATTGTTTGCATAGTCATTAGCATGTTGGAAATATGGAAAGTGGAAAATAATACAAAAGTGACAAAATACTTGCAATGCGTGTTATCAAGATTTCCAATTAAATGAGCTCCTTGCTGATTTATTTTTGCACTTATACATTTTTGATAAAAAAGAGTATACCAATATTTT